>NC_064640.1:299904443-300210589 GCF_023864345.2 Schistocerca serialis cubense | reverse complement strand
GTCATAAGTCCCCTAGAACTACTTAAACCTAACTAACCTAAGGACAGCACACACATCCATGCCCGAGGCAGGATTCGAACCTGCGACCGTAGCAGTCGCGCGGTTCCTGACTGAGCGCCTAGAACCGCTAGACCACCGCGGCCGGCCCCTGATGACTATCGTCGGTGAATGTGGCTGTGACCTGAGAGAGGTACCGTTCTTCAAGTGTTTTGGAGAGGCACAACGGCGTTACTCCTGGCGTCAAGGCGTGGAGATCCATCGGGTATGACTCTAGGTCACCGCTGGTAATGATTTAGAGAACACAGATAGCACAACAGTGCGACACGGACATCCTGCATTCTCATGTGTTACCACTCACGTGACAAAGCAGTGCCGGCCGCTGTGGCCGAGCGGTTCTAGGCGTTTCAGTCCGGAACCGCGCTGCTGCTACGGTCACAGGTTCGAATCCTACTTCAGGCATGGATGTGTGTGATGTCCTCAGGTTAGTTAGGTTTCATTAGTTCTAAGTCTAGGGGACTGATGACCTGAGATATTAAGTCCCATAGTGCTCAGAGCCATTTGAACCATTTGACAAAGCAGTTATACCATATTGCAACAGGACAAAGATCGTGCACTCATATCACGTGTCTCTACAAACAGTCCACGTGATGTTGACGTACTCCCGTGTCCGGCAAGAGCCACAGATACGTACCCAATAGAACACGAGTAGCATCATGTCAGACATCAACTCTATCTCAGCGCCAGTATCCAGGATATCAAGACCAGCTGCAACAATTTTGGGCCAGCTTGCGTCAGGTTTGAATACAACGACTTCATGATACCCTTTCCAAACGAATCAGTTCATGCATCCAGGCCAGAGGAGATGCTTCGTCGTACGGATAAGTGATCTCTTACTGTCAAGTACTTTAAAAATTTGATTCAATATTCTACTCACTGAAATAACGTCACATAACCTCATAACCTGTGAAATTTCGTTTCCTTTTCTCATTATGGGCGCTTACCTTTTCTTGTGAGGAAGTGTAGGTCTGTAGTTACGCATGTCGGTCTTTTTTGACAATGGGAAAGACCTAATCCATTCTTCCAGTCCCTAAGTATCCTTTTTTAATCTAGTTACTAATGATAAACTACTGCCAGAGGGGAAGGAATATGTTATTGTGCATAATCTCTATACAGTCCTACATGTATCTTTCCGGCCCAGTTGCTGTTTCTCACATCAGCGTTATTAGTAGATTTTCTGTTCCATTTAGGCATGCACGCGGTGACTGACAGGAGGAAAGCTATTGCAGTCTTCTGCGGTGAAACAATTTCTGAAGACCGAATTCAGTATTTCGACCCTCTCTCTGTCATCTACTGTTTCTCTGCCAGTATGGTCATTGAGCGATTGAATAGGTGATTTCGATCCGTTTACTATCTTTATATAAGACAAAAACTTCGACGGATTTTTAGTCAGATTGCAGCGACTCGTGAATTTAAGGTGGCATGAGTGACTTTAGTTGTCGGCTCGTTGGTGACGATAGAGTAAAACCGATGATCTGTTGCCTAATATTGTTCCCTGTCAGTCAACGAGGATTACTCACATGCTAATCTTGCTGTCCCTGAACCGCGAAGACATCTGTCTTCACCACCTACTGCAAATGTTTCTCGCAGAATTAAAGAAATAATTCATGAGAAAGGGACGGGGGAAAGCTACAGTCAATGGAAGACAGTAAATAAAGTTAACTTGAATACATTGAAACTTAAAAAAGAACACAGTTATGAGGTAACTTTGTTACGCGTTGTCTCTAGCCCACTCACAATTCTGAATGCCTTGGTCAGTGCCGATCTGCTGTAGAACAGGTAATTAAACAAGAAAATTATTCAAATGCACACTGAAAACGAACAATAATTCAGCTCAGTCCCGCGAGAGAACGAGAACTGATGGTAAGAGATGAAATGCGCAAAGGAGATTTGCAAGCCGTGACTTCGGAAATGATAGCAAGGGCAAGAGCGGGTCATAGAAGGTTATCACATCACTGTCAGCGGAGTCGGGATACCGAACGCGTGCGGAGCAGCTTGCGTGATTGCCCGGCAGCAACCACTGTAGTTGCCGCTAGCTTTCAGCCATAAATCTTGTAGTACAAGGCGGTTTCCAAATAAGGAAAGCAAGACACGTGTTCTAAGATGGCGGTAAATTCAGCGATTCGGCCTTCCACAAAGAGATTCGTCTAACATCTGCAACAGAACCCGCTCGAAATAGGACCACGGGGTCTCTCTCCATGCTTTTTCAAACTGCGGGGCCGCTTCATAGTGTGGTTCCATGGGTGGCGAAAAGATTCCCGTAGCCATCATAACCGCGGTTGGAGGAGGTAATGGTTGCTCTGGCCCCAGACTGGCAGGGTGGCACAGCTCTGTGAACTTCAAGATTGGAGACCAACTTTGGCACCAATTCTCCGAACAAACAAGCAACTGGTGTTACTACGCTTTGGCTGCTTAAGTTCGAATGTAAAAGCTGTCAATTTTGAGGATTTTCGCCATCTTTAGTTTTTATTAGATTCATTAATTGAAGGATGAGATCATTACTGTGTTCCCTCCAACCGACAGTTCTCTATACAGGGAAGACATCTGTGAAGTCCGTTGGCCAGAGAAAATTAGCCTTAGCGCATAAAATCTTCTTCTTCTACTTTAGGGCTTGTCCCACATCCTGACAGGGTCCTCTGTTCTGGCCCTGTGTCACGATTTCATCCGATATTGTGCCTGAACAGGGTGCAGGCCTGTGTTCTTAATATCTTCGTGCAGAGTGTCAAGGAATCTGTGCCTAGGTACATTAAAAGTCCTTGTTGTTGGCAGGTCATCACCATTGATTCTCATGGTATCCCGGTCATTTTGATTTGTGGTGAGGTACTCTAGTTTCTTCATGTTCAGTCATAGACCTACTTCAGCAAATAAGTCTTTCCAAGCTTGGATATGACGCTGCAAGTCAGTCTTACCCTCAAAAGCCAGTATCATATAATCAACATACAATAACATATGGCGCCGGCCGGAGTGGCCGAGCGGTTAAAGGCGCTACAGTCTGGAACCGCACGACCGCTACGGCCGCAGGTTCGAATCCTGCCTCGGGCATGGATGTGTGTGATGTCCTTACGTTAGTTAGGTTTAAGTAGTTCTAAGTTCTAGGTGACTTATGACGACAGCAGTTGAGTCCCATAGTGCTCAGAGCCATTTGAACCATTTTGAATAACATATGGCACATAAAATTATTAATTTAATTTGACATCTTCTAATTAATTAACCCATAGATTCATGGTTAGGATCAATCAACTCGGAATTTAGTAAGCAACACTTTTTTTGTCATTGAAGTTACAGAATTAATTTAATATTTTTCTCTCTCTCTTTGTGTTAGGAACGGGATAGGACAGCCGTTGTGGTCTCGCCACGTGCTGTGTATGCCCATGGAATGTCTATGGGTTACAAGATCGTTTGGCAAAAATTTACTTTGAAATTCATCGCATACTTCTCGCAAAGCTGTAATCACGCTCATTTTGGCATCATCAGCTTTTGGTGTACCAGATTTTGACTTCCCCTAGGTTAGAGACGAAGCTCTCTTTCCTTTTTCAGCAACTTTCCAAGGTGGTTATTGAACTACGGTGGGTCTTTTCCTCCGGCCGCTGTGGCCGAGCGGATCTAGGCGCTTCAGTCTGGAATCGCGCTGCTGCTACGGTCGCAGGTTCGAATCCTGCCTCGGTCATGGGTGTGTGTGATGTCCTTAGGTTAGTTAGGTTTAAGTAGTTCTAAGTCTAGGGGACTGATGACCTCAGATGTTAAGTCCCATAGTGTTTAGAGCCATTTGAACCATTTTTTGGGTCTTTCCCATCCCTCAAGCTTACACGACATACACTTGTCTAAGAGTTATTGTAAAATGCTTTTGAGCTTTACTCAGTTGCGCTCCACAACTTCGTCCTCAGAGCTGTAAGTCCTCTGGGTTCTCCATCCATAACCTCCGTGACATTTCAGCGGGTATACCACGAAAAAAAAATCCACCGTTCTGTTTTATGCCTTCCGTAACAGTACTCCATTAGCTTCTACTTAATTTCTCCCGAAAAAATCGCGCACTGCTCTGCTTTTGGTACCGCTGACGCAATCCTGCGGCCCTCCCCTTGAAAGTTTGTGCTTTACTCAATGTCTCGTGGTAGACAACATATGCTTTGGCGTCCCCCACCAAACGCATATTAGCAACATACAGGGATACTTCATCTGACCACCCATGCGCTTCCGTAGAGTCCATAATATCCTTAACGAAAATTGTCACGTCCTCCGTTGCATTGCCCGAGAAGGGATTAATCAGTGCGACCACTGCCAGTTCATATGGAACAGAAATCACTCTCAGTCCCGACGTACTTCCGCGAGCCTCCGATTGCGACTGATTATGACTCTCCTTGAGGACCCCTAACTCACGACTAAGTTCGACATATTGCTCCTTCATACTCTCAAACTGATATGTTAACGCTTGCACTTGCTGAGTTAAAGCAGAAAATGCATCTGCGGTAGCAGAATGTGTTTCCACCATTTTGTGTACTCTACTTTCACCTTATGCAACCGACTTTTTTTAAACAAGACAAAACACAAACGCCCATACAACTCTACACAAAAAGTGTAAACACAAAGAAATACCTCCGGCGAATCATTGGCCATCTACTCAGTACAACTACTAGACAGATGACCAGTATACCTACGTACAGAACACACGGCTGCTACATTTCTGGCACACGGAGAGTCATGCCCAGACAAACTGCAAAATGGACACATCAGTGGCAGTAAATTATCCCGTCCACCATTAACTTTAAACAAAGACCCACGGTTCCTGTGGCTTCACAAAAATAGCTCTAAACATCTTGCACCCCAGCTCACACAACTAACTGACAACGATAGTAAACATAAAAAAATAATATACACAACGTGATCAAAAGTATCCGGACACCTGGATGAAAATGACTTACAAGTTCGTGGCGTCCATCGGTAATGCTAGAATTCAATATGGTGTTGGCCCACGCTTAGCCTTGATGACAGCTTCCACTCTCGCAGGCATACGTTCAGTCAGGTGCTGGAAGGTTTCTTAGGGCATTGCAGCCCAATCTTCACGGAGTGCAGCACTGAGGAGGGGTATCGTAGTCGGTTGGTGAGGCCTGGCACGAAGTTGGCGTTCCAAAATATCTCAAAGGTGTTCTATAGATTCAGGTCAACACTCTGTGCAGGCCAGTCCATTACAAGGATATTATTGTCGTGTAACCACTCCGCCACAGGCTGTGCATTATGCAATGGCCATCCCCGAATTGCTCTTCAACAACGGGAAGCAAGAAGGTGCTTAAAACGTCAATGTAGGCCTGTGCTGTGATAGTGCCACACAAAACAACAAAGGATGCTAGCCCCCTCCATGGAATACACGACCACACCATAACACCACCGCCTCCGAATTTTACTGTTGGCACTACACGCGCTGGCAGATGACGTTCACTGGGCACTTGCCATACTCACACCCTGCCATCGGATCACCACATTGTGTACCGTGATTCGTCATTCCACACAACGGTTTTCCACCGTTCAATCGTCCAATGTCTACACTCCTCACACCAAGCAAGACGTTGTTTGGCATTTATCGGCGTGATGTGTGGATGAGCAGCTGCTCGACCATGAAATCCAAGTTCTCTCACCTCCCAGCTAACTGTCATAGTACTTGCAGTGGATCCTGATGCAGTCTGGAATCCCTGTGCGATCCTCTGGATTGATCTCTGCCTATTACACATTACGACCTTCTTCAACTGTCGGCGGTCTCTGGCAGTTAACAGACGAGGCCGGCCTGTACACTTTTGTGCTGTACGTGTCCCTTTTCGTTTGTACTTCACTATCACATCGGAAACAGGTGGACCTAGTGGTGCTTAGCAGTGTGGAAATTTCGTGTACAGACCTATGACACAAGTGACACCTAATCACCTGACCACGCTCGAAGTCCGTGAGTTCTGTGGAGCCCCCCATTCTGCTCTCTCACGATGTCTAATGAGTAGTGAGGTCTCTGATATGACCGGCCACTGTAGCCGAGCGGTTCTAGGCGCTTCAGTGCGGAACCGCGCTGCTGCTACGGTCGCAGGTTCGAATCTTGCCTCGGGCATGGATGTGTGTAATGTCCTTAGGGTGGTTAGGTTTAAGTAGTTCTAAGTCCTAGGAGACTGATGACCTCAGATGTTAAGTCCCATAGTGCTCAGAGCCATTTTTCGCTGATATAGAGTACCTGGCAATAGGTGACAGCACAATGCATCTAATATGAAAAACGTATGTTTTGGAAGGTGTCCGGATACTTTTGATCACATAATGTAAATAAAATTTAGACTCACCGCACCACATTGTGCTGAGCTGGTACCTACGTCAAGTGCCGCTGCCTCTGTCACCACTCACCAAAATCAACTCTCCCTACAAAACATAGTGATGGACGTGGACAGACACTTTCCTATGCAACATATTGTTTGGAAAGCGAAACAACCGCTTCTGACACCAAATTGTTACAACCCCAGAGCTCAAGGGTTGTAATATGTCAGAACGACCGAGAGATATGTTATGGGAGAGAGGGATGACTCACGCCGAAGTGTGAAGGGAAATACCGGCATGTGTGTCACTAACTTTATTACATCGACAGTACACAGCCGGCCTTGCGCTGAACTCGGCGATGGCGTCATGCTGCATGCGTAGTTCAGCGCCGAATGCCAGAATCTACAGCGTCGGCGTCCGGTTGCCCAGCCTTGAAAACGTAGTGATTCAGCCGACCGCTGTCGTTGTAGTGAGCCTTATCATCTCCGGCCGTCGGCCCGGGGCAGCTCGTTCAGTGCCTGCAGACAGCTCTGCACCCGGAAAGCTGCGAGTTGGCGCCCCAGCCCCTCCCCTGCGGACGACAGCTTGCAGTCCGCCGGATGTTGCCACCCAGATTACGCTTTCAGATTACGCTGATACAATAGCTCCCTACTTAGCAATCATATACAACCGCTCGCTCACCGACAGATCTGTACCAACAGATTGGAAAGTTGCGCAGGTCGCACCAGTGTTTAAGAAGGGTAGTAGGAGTAATCCATCGAACTACAGACCTATATCATTGACGTCGGTTTGCAGTAGGGTTTTGGAGCATATACTGTATTGAAACATTATGAATCACCTCGAAGGGAACGATCTATTGATACGTAATCAGCATGGTTTCAGAAAACATCGTTCTTGTGCAACGCAGCTAGCTCTTTACTCGCACGAAGTAATGGCCGCTATCGACAGGGGATCTCAAGTTGATTCCGTATTTCTAGATTTCCGGAAAGCTTTTGACACCGTTCCTCACAAGCGACTTCTAATCAAGCTGCAGGCCTATAGGGTATCGTCTCAGTTGTGCGACTGGATTCGTGATTTCCTGTCAGGAAGGTCGCAGTTCCTAGTAATAGACGGCAAATCATCGAGTAAAACTGAAGTGATATCAGGTGTTGCCCAGGGAAGCGTCTTGGGACCTCTGCTGTTCCTGATCTATATAAATGACCTGGGTGACAATCTGAGCCGTTCTCTTAGGTTAATTGCAGATGATGCTGTAATTTACCGTCTAGTAAGGTTATCCGAAGACCAGTATCAGTTGCAAAGCGATTTAGAAAAGATTGCTGTATGGTGTGGCAGGTGGCAGTTGACGCTAAATAACGAAAAGTGTGAGGTGATCCATACGAGTTCCAAAACAAATCCGTTGGAATTCGATTACTCGATAAATAGTACAATACTCAAGGCTGTCAATTTAACTAAGTACCTGGGTGTAAAAATTACGAACAACTTCAGTTGGAAAGACCACATAGATAATATTGTGGGGAAGGCGAGCCAAAGGTTGCGTTTCATTGGCAGGACACTTAGAAGATGCAACAAGTCCACTAAAGAGACAGCTTACACTACACTCGTTCGTCCTCTGTTAGAATATTGCTGCGCGGTGTGGGATCCTAACCAGGTGGGATTGACGGAGGATATCGAAAGGGTGCATAAAAGGGCAGCTCGTTTTGTATTATCACGTAATAGGGGAGAGAGTGTGGCAGATATGATACGAGAGTTGGGATGGAAGTCATTAAAGCAAAGACGTTTTTCGTTGCGGCGAGATCTATTTACGAAATTTCAGTCACCAACTTTCTCCTCCGAATACGAAAATATTTTGTTGAGCCAAACCTACATAGGTAGGAATGATCATCAAAATAAAATAAGAGAAATCAGAGCTCGAACAGAAAGGTTTAGGTGTTCGTTTTACCCGCGCGCTGCTCTGGAGTGGAATGGTAGGGAGATAGTATGATTGTGGTTCGATGAACCCACCTCTGCCAAGCACTTAAATGTGAATTGCAGAGTAATCATGTAGATGTAGATGTAGATGTAGATGTAGAGAGCGGAGGCTAGCAGCCCTCTCCCTCCTCGCGCCGGTGCAGCTCCAAGGTGCGGCCTCCCCCGCCACAGCAATGACGCATCCGTGCAGCGGAGGTTGGAGGTAGCTCCTGCGGGCCGGTTGGCTGCCGATAGCCATCACCATAGGTCGTCGTAGTTGGCATGTAACTTGAGCAATCGTCATTCTCTCCGGTTCTAGACGCAGGCATAATGGCGACACGACTGTCCGCTTTGAGCCTCCGGGCTCGCTTATTCACACGTCTTTTCCCTACGCCTCTGACGTAGTTCCTCTGGAGGGGACAATTACAACATCAGCCTTACTCAGCCGCTTCAACACCTAGACACAGGTCACTAGGTGTTGCTGTAACTGCAAAGTACGGGCTCTTCACAGCATGTCGGTGCCCTGTGCTGCCCTGATTACTTCACATTTATATACAGTAGCCGGCCGAGCAGTTCCAAGCGCTTCAGTCTGGAGCCGCGCGACCGCTACGGTCGCAGGTTCGAATCCTGCCTCGGGCATGGATATGTGATGTGTGTGATGTCCTTAGGCTAGTTAGCTTTAAGTAGTTCTAAGTTCTAGGGGACTGATGACCTTAGATGTTAAGTCCCATAGCGCTCAGAGCCATTTGAACCATTTATAAAGTGCCCGCCGAGCTGTGTCTTATAGCCTGCGAGCGGTGTCGTAAATCTGCCTCGCAGAATCGTTTGCAAAATATCAACATCACCTGTGCCTGCCACTCGATGTGCCAATCAATCCCCTGCCATCCAGCCATAGCTGCACGTGATTTACAAGAATTCCCTAAATCCACGCCTGTACTTATTCGTGGCGCAGCAATACGGACCTACCTGATATGGCGCGCGCCGCTGTCCTGTGATCCTGTTTAGAACGCGCACTGTAATAGATTATAGTTCGCTGTCCTGGTGCGGGTGGCGCTCCGATGGCGATTTGCTATGACGCCGCTGGAGTGTGTTTGCGGAAAGCGAGAGGGTAGTTGGTTTCCGGGTATTGCACGAAACGTGAAGTTCGCTCTGCCTGACCTGCTAGTGACTAGCGCTAAGGTTGTTGTGCCTCGCAATACGAGCAGAGTCGTCTGGGGCGGAGGCGACTCGCCGCTGTGCTGCCCATGCGGTGGTGATTAATTGGAGTCGGCGTACTTGTTCTTCCTGTCTGTCTGATGTGGAGGTCCGGTGGGGTCCTGTGATACTCTGTCCCGGAGGCAACTAGTTGCTGAATTGTGGAGTCGTCTGCCAGGTTAGGGTGTGGGCTCGGTTGGCTCGTCAGATTTTCCCCTGGTAGCTCCAGCAGCGGTTACTGAACTTCATTCTGATGTGGGACGGCGTTGTTGAAACTTTTTGCTGTGTGTGTGTGGCTCGTTACGATATTTGTTGGTACTAATTTATTTGCTCAACTGGAGTCCTGCCCAGAGTAGCGTTCATGTATGGTATATTTGGCATTCCATGAGTTAGGTAAATTCTGCCTAAGAAAGGCGGTTTTGTACAGTATATACATAGTGAATTACTGCTGCTTGGTATATGTGGTCTTCTGGGACCTGAACAACACGTTCTCGTCAATTTGGCTGTGTAACAACATTTAGTGGTATGTTCTCTATTTTTCTCACTGTGTTATTATTAACTTGGTGGAATAGTCGCTTTTGGTGTCGTTAAGGCACTTCTAAGACTGTGGTTTGACTGTTCATGTGCGCTTGGCTTTTATTGTTTCGTTTTAAGGAGCGAGAATTGTTTATTGAGATTTGTGTGTGTCGCCTTCCGGCACTTATTAAGAGCGCCCGAGTTAACGGCGCCGTGGTTATAATGTGCTGTCGGGATGTTATATTGTATTTTTGAATTTTATCTTGTGTTGATATTATCTGTCGTGAGTTACAGGACATAACCAAGATGCGTAAGTGATGGGCAGTTTTGGGAGGCATGTCGGGGAGCTCTCAGTGGTTTATTTCGGGGACCGTTTCTAGTGGGAAGGCTCCGAAGTGTTGAGAGCTCGCTCGTCTGTGATTGCGTTGGGGGTTGCCCTCGCCCTTTGGTTGTATCAAATTATTATTTTGTTATTATATTTGTCTGTGTAAAATCTTATGGGACTTAACTGCTGAGGTCATTAGTCCCTAAGCTTACACACTACTTAACCTAAATTATCGTAAGGACAAACACACACACACACACCCATGCCCGGACTCGAACCTCCGCCTGCACCAGCCTCAGAGTCCATGACTGCAGCGCCTTAGACCGCTCGCCTAATCCCGCCGAGTTGTGTGTTGCGCTTCTTTCATTTTATGGTGCCAAGCGCCATTATCTTTCTCAAAGTTTTTTTATATAAATTATTTTAAATTGTAATGCCAAGTTATCTTACTATTGGATTTTGTCTCTTGGGTAAACTCTAAAAGCACTATTGTAAAAGGTTCTTTGATTTTATGGTGGCAAGCCGCTGTTATTGTTTTTAAAGCTCACTCTTTTAACCATTTGTTAAGTTCTGTAAGTTATATTAATTTGTTGTCATTTAAAAGAGTTTAGTATTGGCAATTTAATAAATTGTGTACAGAGCCTGCTGTTTGGATATTATTGGGTGGAACTCCTTGGATAGTTGTCCTATAAGAACACACATTTCACTACATAAGGATTTATTATATCTTGTGGAGCAATTGGGAACTAACGAAGAATTAGATAAGTCACACTGTTTTGTACGCAGATGTGTAGAACGTATCAGCTACATGGAAGAAAATTTTATGGTTCCAGCCATTCTTGATAATTTTGGCAAGGACGAACTGAGCCTGCCGAAGGATTTACTAATTGCTAATTCGGATGTTTTGGAGTAAAATGACTTGGATGGTTCAAGTGATGAGCTCTGCCACAAGCAAACTGTCAATACATCTGTGTTACGTGAGAAATGATAGAGAAGCAATGGAAACTATGTTACTGCAATTCATGGATTTATTTAATCTGAGCGGCACATTATCAGTAACGCCTATCATGCAACATAGAATACCTACAGAGAATAATGCTCCAGTGTATAAGAATTTAAAAAAATGGTTCAAATGGCTCTGAGCACTATGGGACTCAACATCTGTGGTCATCAGTCCCCTAGAACTTAGAACTACTTAAACCTAACTAACCTAAGGACATCACACACATCCATGCCCGAGACAGGATTCGAACCTGCGACCGTGGCGGTCACGCGGTTCCAGACTGAAGCGCCTTTAACCCCACGGTCACACCGGCCGGCGTATAAGAATCAATATCGAGTTCCGAAGTGTGTGTATCCAATAATAGAAGGATTTACAGACCAGCAGCTAGCTAACGGTATTGTTAAGCATTGTATTGTATTGTATTGTATGTTAACCGGGGACCTATAAACGACGGAGAGGCTCCGTCCCCGCTGCAGTCGCAGTAGTCCGTGGTCCGCAACCCCACGACTACTACCGCAGTCCACTTCACCCCTCCGCCTCCCCACACCGAACCCAGGGTTATTGTGCGGTTCGGCCCCCGGTGCCCCCCCCCCCCCCCCCCCCCCCCAGGGAACGTCTCGCACCAGACGAGTGTAACCCCTATGTTTGCATGGTAGAGTAATGGTGGTGTACGCGTACGTGGAGAACTTGTTTGCGCAGCAATCGCCGACATAGTGTAGCTGAGGCGGAATAAGGGGAACCAGCCCGCATTCGCCGTGGCAGATGGAAAACCGCCTAAAAACCATCCACAGACTGGCCGGCTCACCGGACCTCGACCTAAGTCCGCCGGGCGGATTCGTCCCGGGGACCAGGCGCTCCTTCCCACTCCGGAAAGCCGTGCGTTAGACCGCTCGGCTAACCGGGTGGGCTTGTTAAGTATAGTAATAGTCCCTGGGGTCCACCAGTAATTTTGGTTTCAAAAAAGTCACCAGATGGTACTACAAAGTACAGGTACTTCACTGCATGAACGATAATCGATTCATATCCGATGCCAAACATAACAGAGACTCCCAGCAACTTGGATCAGTGTAACTATTTCTCCATAGTGGATTTAAAGAGCAGGTATCTGCGCCTGAGAATCGACCAAAGACATATTTTTCTGTCCCAGGAGGTTATTTCCAATATCGTCAAATCCCATTAGGACTAAAGAATGCACCCGCTACCTTTCGAAGATTATCGCAAGGTGTACTTACGGGACTGAAACTAAAACAATGTTTCATCTGTCTGGATAACGTAATAGTGTTTGCAAAGGACATGGGAGAGCATGTACGACGGTTAAAGGAGGTATTCAGAAGACTAAGAACAGCACGACTAACACTTAGCATCGACAAATGGTACTTTTCAGCAACGGAAGTAAATTATCTTGGGAATGTAATTAGCAAGTAAGTTGTGAGAAAAGATCCAGAAACTCAGAATTTTTCGCCATCAAAGACTGTTAAACAGTTGCAGAGTTTCATCATATCTGTAATTATTATCGCCGATTCGTAACGGACTTCACTGAAATTGCCAGACCTTTGAACCATTTGTTACGGAAAGAAGCAAAATTTGAATGGTCTACCGAATGTCAGACGGCGTTCGATACTTTAAAACGAGCTCTGGCATCGGATCCAGTTTCGATATTCCTCGATTTTGAAAAGAAAATATATTCTGTTTTGTGATGTAAGTAATAGGGCTCTTGGATATGTCCTAGGACAGAATATAGATGGTAATGAGCACCCTGTAGCGTGGGTATCCTGACGGTTCAACAAAGGAGAGAAAAATTATTCCACCCATGAGAAGGAGAAGCTAGCAGTAATCCAGGGCATTACCTACTTACGCCGCTACATATGTGGCCAAAAGTTTAATGTAGAGATGGATCGCGCTGCTCTCAAATGGTTAACAGGACTGATGGACCCTTGCAGCAGATTAACAATGTGGGCACTTTGTTTAAGTGAGTCTGATTACGATGTAATACGATTTGCCCAAGAAAAGGAAAGAGGAGGAGAAGGAGGCAGAGATTAGTGTTTAACGTCCCGTCGACAACGAGATCATTGGAGACGGAGCACAAGCTCGGATTAGGGGAGGATGGGGAAAGAAATCGGCCGTGTCTTTCCAAAGGAACAATCCCGGAATTTGTCTGGAGCTATTTAGGGAAATCACGGAAAACGTAAATCAGGACGACCGGACACGGATTTGAACTGTCAGATCTCCCCAAGTAGGATGATACTAACTGGCGTACAGCCATACGAGATCTACTTATTCCTGGGATAAACCAAAGCAAGTGAATGTCAAAGGTAAGTGTTAACGCCCCACCTACGTTTCCAGAGAGTTGACGCCACTAGGTCTACTGAGTTTTTTCACCGGAAGTCGTCATGGTAAACTGTTACGAAAACGGGAAACCAACAGGCATGACTAGAGCAGGATTACTGGGATATCGGAATAATAACAAACGGTATGACTTGTGCCTCTGTAGGTGTGAAATTTCGTCTACCAGCTACAATCGGTGGTACGACCACACTTAAGTGGAAGCAAACTGTGTTGTACTGGCCTGAGAATCCTCCAGAGGTGCTGCCTACCCAAAATTAACGTTTCCAAATACCCTGAATTCAAACACTCTACGCTCACTGGACTAACTAGTAGCAATGCAAAAAGGGAGAATTAAACCGGAACAAATGTGCCAGTATACGCAGAAATACTGTTACAGACATCATATTATCACGAATATAAGTGTGACATCCACCAGCGCTATAGCGGTTCTGATTACGATTTGTGTAGCTTGCTTCTGCTTTAAACGAAAGGCAATGCACCGCTCAGATTTACCTGTGCACCAGATACCCGTTGATTGGTTTGTAAATAAAGCTCAGATATAGTAAGGGAATTGCGTGTAAACTAATAGATGATCTATAAGTATATGAATAACTGTGTTGGTGTGTGAGAAATGACTTCTGCAAAGACCTACATTTTTGCTTCGGTGTATGAGCCGTTGAAAATTATGTAAATTAGCTGCGTGGTAATAGGAAAATACCTTAAGTTCTTTAACGTGTCACTACTGATGCAAAATATGTAGCATGAGGTTATTATGGGTACTCCAAATAGATAAATTCGAGACGAATTTTTTGAAGAAAGGGGGAGATGTTACGGCCCAGGATATTGTCTCCGGTGGACACTAGAAGCTCGTTCACGTTGCACGTTGGCAGCTCCCGGAAGCCGACCTGCCTGTGGCACTGACCAGTAGAAGTGCCAGTTAGCGGAAATGCTGAGCTAGTTGCGGCAAACAAGGAAGCTGCCTTAGTACAGGGGAACGACCGAGCACCCATATCCACAAGCCAAGCATAATGACATCCTGGAAAACCGAGAGATGCCGTCATTCTAGTGACAAGTAGAGTTTCGTAAGGAATACTAGGCACAACGCAAATTTAAGTATTCAGGAGTCCTCCCAGCAATAAAAGATTCGCTGAAAGCTGAAGTTGCGGAAGTCTGAAGTCACTAGGGGAGTTGACAGTGAAGGGGACACATGACGTCGTTGCCATCCCCACAGCCACAGAGCATACGGGAAGCGCCAAAATGACTCATCTCTCTTAACAAATGTGGGATTGATATGTGCTGACTGCCGACTGCCGAGTGCACACTCTCAGCTCGTGTGCTAGTTGCAGCTATCCAGTGAAAGGGGAGGCTATGGAGCTCGACCCTTGGCACACCTAGCTGTCACTGATCGTCTAGGGAACCACAAATCTGGCTGGAAGGGCGCCGGTCCAGCCAGTTGCACTGCCAACTTCCAAGGGCTCATTGATGGGGCGCAGAGGTCACCATCACCTTGCAAGTCTGCTGGAGGCTTGACCTGCGTGACCTGGACGCTGTCCGTCATCTGCTTTCAAGCTGCTGCTCATCCCGTTCCTGTCGCAGACACTGTTACTGCTGACTCCTGTTTCCTGAATGGGGGCTGAGAGCCGAGCTTTGTGAGCCAGACATTAAATCGCCGTGAGAAACATAAGAATAAATTTTACACGGTTGAATGGAACAAGGCACATATAAATCGAAATAAAAATGAAATTTACAGCATTGTATAACTTGTTTGTAGCTTACCTGGCTAAGAACTTATGGGCTTTGATCGATAGTGATTTTGCGTTCAGGAGAAACTTTCGTAACAGAATAATTATCTGTCAATCAAACTGTAATGTACAGTGTCACGTAAAGGACAATGATTTGTTGTGTTCAGTATTTTGCCTCACTGAAAAGATTAAGTGAAGCACATGAGGTATAGTTAATTGGGTAGCTACTCAAAATGATCAGTTATGGTTTTATATGCCAGAACAATTCCTCCACAAATTGTGTATAATAGCTAACAAAATTTTCACTCTAAAAGCTGCTATTGCCCTTTCGAAGCAGGTAAAAATTTTTGTGATCCATTCAGTCGACTAGAATCTCACGATACTTGAAACTAATCAGCGTCTTGCCATGCGTACCACAATGACGGATCACTCTTATACAGACCGATTTAATTCACATAAGAGCTTTAATATTTGAAGTTAATTGGATTTAAATGCTACTGTGATAATAAAGCAGTATAATGTGGAGGCGTGCATTTTTCCAAATTAGTATACTCTTTGTACTCGAATTGCGGCAAATACAGGACGATATTAGACTGTGCAATGATGGCGTCACTTCCTGCTACTCTTTTGGCATCAGACTGGAACATTTGTGGTCTACCTCTTATGTCGGTGGCAACAGTGAAATTTAGATCGACGTGTCAGAGCGGAAGTTTTCAGATGAAGTTGAAAACTGTCTTTAACTTACGAGGAAAGTACTCGGGCCTGAAAAGAAACATTTACAGCACAATCGCGTGAGGGTTCATTAAAAGGCCCATTATTGAACCGAGGAAATTCGTTTATTTGCAAATCGCTGCAGTCGTCCATTAGAGGCCACTGAGTATACCATGCTGAATTCGGCGTCTGCCTGACGCTACTCCATTCGAGACCAGTAGAGATGGTGCAGTGCGTATGCGAAGTTGCATTTTGTGAAGTTAAAAATGGCTCTGAGCACTATGGGACTCAACTGCTGAGGTCATTAGTCCCCTAGAACTTAGAACTAGTTAAAGCTAACTAACCTAAAGACATCACACACATCCATGCCCGAGGCAGGATTCGAACCTGCGACCGTAGCGGTCTCGCGGTTCCAGACTGCAGCGCCAGAACCGCGCGGCCACTTCGGCCGGCCATTTGTGAAGTTATTTGTGTAACAAAGTGCCAGATGGGTCGGTGATTGGCTATCAGCCCTACTAATGTATTTCGATTAATTAAGATTAAGTTACAACGAACTCTTCTTCGTGGAGATGGTTCTGGTGTAGAAGATCGGTCATTCGCATGTTTTCTGGTATTTTTTATAGGGCAAAAATATTATTACCGGTTATAAACGGATACTACTGTAACACTGACACACAGTTACGCTGTTGATGACAGTGACGAACAACTCACTGCAAGCGGTAGTGATACGGCAAGTTCGAGACGAGGCTATGGAGGCATTGAAAGTGCATTCCAACCTTCTCCCGGTAAGAAGTTTAAAGTCGAAAACGTCATCATGGTGTTTGATGACAACACACTAGAGAACATACACGATAATTATCACGTCAGAAGTTTCAATACATATGACAACCTGCTGGAAAGATACCCAAACTGAAGGCTAAAAGCAATATTGAAAGCTGTATGGCAAATAAAAGAGAAGGCAATACAGTTTTCAAAGGAAACCCTACTTTACATTTCAGTATCATCAAGCATCCTACAATGGCGCAATTTTATGTTGCACGAGAATGCAGTTCTTACGTCTTACATTTACAACATTGGGTACTGGAAGTAGCCAGAAATCTCGGGTGTACAAACTTTACAGTGGCACTGCAATTTATTACTGATCTGAAAAAGGAGTTTACAATAACATAACGCCGTATATCTCTGCTCCATGCACGAAAAGATAAGGATGAAGAAGAGATCACTCAAAGAGTTCAAACATTTGTTGCTGAAGTCAGTGCAAATATCTGTTTTCAGTTCAGCAGTGCAGTGGTTTTGGAGTTATTTCTGTACACCTTGTCCTTAATATAGCCCCACACAAAGGAGTCATATAAGTTCAGATCCGGAGAATATGGTGGCCAATCGAGGCGCACGCCAGTAGCCTCTGGGTACCCAGAGCCAGAATGCGCTTCCCTAAGTGCTCCTCCAGGACATCAAACAATCAACTGCTTCGATGGGGTCTAGCTCCGTCTTGCATGAACCACATCTTGTCAAAATCAGGGTCACTTTGGATAATGGAGATGAAATCATCTTCCAAAACCCAGATGGCGTTCGATAGTCACAATACCGTCAAGGAATATAGCACAGATTATTCCGTGACTGGACACTACAAGACACACAGTCACCCGTTGAGGGTGAAGAAACTTCTCGGTCGCAAAATAACGATTCTGAGTCGCCCAAATGCGCCAATTTTGTTTATTGACGATCCCATACAAATGAAAGTGGGCTTCGTCGCTAAACCAAACCATACAGCGCATACTACACACATCACAAAACTTTTTGCATCATCCATGTTCCCAGAACTCTTGAAGATAGACGATGACTGTGGATATTGTACAACAGACACAGTCCGTTTGACTGTTCAGAGATGTCACTAAACTCGTCGAAATATGTAAACAACGATGCATGAGCAGCGCCTATTAGATGGAGTAGGTAAAACAGCCGAACAGTTCCAGTCATTCCACCAAGAAGAAGGTACACAGCTCGTGTTGTCTGTAGTTCAACCATGCCTAGACAGTCAATACCGCGGTTCGATCGCGTCCGAATTATTACTTTGCGACAGGAAGGGCTCTCAACAAGGAAAGTGTCCAGGCGTCTCGGAGACAACCAAAGGCGGTCGCAGGTTCGAATCCTGCCTCGGGCATGGTTGTGTGTGATGTCCTTAGGTTAGTTAGGTTTAAGTAGTTCTAAGTTCTAGGGGACTGATGACCTCAGCAGTTGAGTCCCATAGTGCTCAGAGCCATTTGAACCATTTGACAACCAAAGCGATGTTGTTCGGACATGGAGGAGATACAGGGAGACAGGAACTGTCGATGACATGCCTCGCTCACGCCACCCAAGGGCTACTAGTGCAGTGGATGGCCGCTACCTACGGATTATGGCTCGGAGGAACACTGACAGCAACGCCACCATGTTGAATAATGCTTTTCGTGCAGCCACAGGACGTCGTGTTGCGACTCAAACTGTGCGCAATAGGCTGCATGTTGCACAACTTCACTCCCGACGTACATGGCGAGGTCCATCTTTGCAACCACGACGCCATGCAGCGCGCTACAGATGGGCCTAGCAACATGCCGAATGGACTGCTCAGGATAGGCGTCACATTCTCTTCAGCGATGAGTGTCCCATATGCCTTCAACCAGACAATCGTCGGAGACGTGTTTGGAGGCAACGCTGTCGCTTAGACACACTGTCCAGCGAGTGCAGCAAGGAGGAGGTTCCCTGATGTTTTGAGGTGGCATTATGTGGGGCCGACGTACGCCGCTGGTGGTCATGGAAGGCACCATAACGGCTTTACGATACGTGAATGCCATCCTCCGACCGATAGTGCAACCATATCGGCAACATACTGGCTAGGCATTCGTCTTCAAGGACGACAATTCGCACCCCCATCATGCACATCTTGTGAATGACATCCTTCAGGATAACGACTTCGCTCGACTACAGTGGCCAGCGTGTTTTCCAGACATGAACCCTATCGAACATGCCTGGGATTGATTGAAAAGGGCTGTTTATGAACGACGTGACCCACCAACCACTCTGAGGGGTCTACGCCGAATCGTCGTTGAGGAGTGGGACAATCTGGACCAACAGTGCTTTGATGAACTTGTGGATAGTTTGCCATGACGAATACAGACATGCACCAATGCAAGACGACGTGCTTCCGGGTATTAGAGGTACTGGTGTGTACAGCAATCTCGATCACCACCTCTGAAGGTCTCGCTTTATGGTGGTACAACATGCAATGTGTGGTTTTCATGAGCAATAAAAGGGACGGAAACGATTTTTATATTGATCTCTATCCCAATTTTCTGTTCGGGTTCCAGAACTCTCGGAACCCAACTGATGCATAACTTTTTTTGATGTGTGTAATTCTCATCATGCCCTGCGGCCATCCGTGCAGATTAAAACTGGTAACGAAAACCGTTCAGAAGTTATGACGATTTTATTTCACATAGTTCAATAATTGCCACCCTGTATATTCGTTTGATCGCACATTCTTTCCTTGTTAGTGGGCACAATCGATTAAGTAGGGAATCTGAGCTACAACATTGGTACGTACTCCGTATTTGCCAGGTAATGTGTCAAGGTAATAAAACTCAAGTTCTGAGATCAAAGTATAAACTTATTTTAAATTTCAAATCAGCAAATGCCAAAAAAATTGCGAGGCCTTGTTGTGCGCCTCGTGTACAAGTTTGCGGCTGGTGGGGTTTAATTTCTCGTGTCTATTCGTCGTTGTTACTGTGCAGGCTGCTAATTAAAATTCACCTACCTCAGAACGCCGTCCGCTCAATGTCCCTTCACTCGGCAACGTAGATACTTACAAAATGATGTAAAAGCATCGTTGATAAAAAGGACTACCTAATATCTACAATTACTGAGGCCGCGCAACTCTTTTTATGAAAGAAAATTCTGCAGAAATACTGTCATCCAATTTTATTGGGTAGTGAGGAAATGGATTGGCTTCTGGAAAATAATGTCCGAAATTTCCACACAGTAATGTTTATTTTGTCCTGGATAACCAAAGAAAAGGTACTATTCAGTTCACATTTAAACTATTGGCTATTTCCTTCCAGTTCACGATTCATACACACATTTCGCACGCCCAGCAGTCAGAAATCTGTCCAAACCCGACCCAAATTAAACAACGTTTTCACAGTTATTAACTTCACCACTAATATGAGTTATACATTCGGTCCTTCTTGTGGATTTCTAAAAAAGAAACTGCTCGCCAAAAATGCTCAGTAGTTGAATACTGCCACGCGGATTCTATGAAGGCCAATATTTTACACGTGAATACGTGAATATTTGTCCAACAGATTTAGTCAAAATCTCTGAAATTTCGCCAAGCAGGCCTCAACAACAACTGCTATCGACTTAGCTCACCAATAACTCAAACACTAAGTAAGTCTTCATCTTACACATTATTTTTACTGGCACTAGTAAGATGACCGTCCGCGTTCAAAGCTAGCGAGCGACTTCCCGCGAATCGTCTCAATTCTGATTGGCTGACCATACTGACTGCCAACCAGAATACTCGCTCGTGATCATACTCGCGCCAAAACTGGTCTGTACCAATCCTTATACACAGACGCATTTGCGTCAATCTGACATATAAATATTATAGTAATGTTTATTAAACGAAAACGAAAAGACAATAAGTGGCTCTGAGCACTATGGGACTTAACATCTATGGTCATCAGTCCCCTAGAACTTAGAATTACTTAAACCTAACTAACCTAAGGACAGCACACAACACAGACAATAAGTCTGGAAATATTGTTTACATACGGATTTTACCCCAGCTGACTTTCTGGCTGCTCTGTTACAATAGCAATTACACCTAGACATACGTCATCAGCAATGTGGGCAAATCCCCCAGGATCATTTCCCCATGACAGGCTTGTGTGTAACTCTAGCAGGTTACTTAAGACAGTATATAATACAATACTGAAATTTGACGAATGTCCCACATGCACACTCTCATTTACTCACAGGCTCACATAGCACATAATAAAATAAATACTGATTTTATTAGTTCCTTCTGAAGTTATTCTAGATTTCATACTACGAAAATTGTAAGGTATTTAAATTTTTTAAATTAAATTTCAATTAAATAATTCTATACCTTCATACTTCAGGTGAGTATTTCAATTGACAACCAAAAACAAGTCATAAAAGTTCCCAGGTGAATTTCCTTTCTTAAGTGTAGTTTTTCTAACTTTAAAATAAATTTTTCTATCTCCAAAAATATGCTCGTAGAAAGCTGAGATTTTCACACCTCCTTTCTATTAATAACAAAGTGCAGTACACAAATTTTGAAAGTGATTACGCAAAAACTACTATCCTTTTTTTTTAGATTCTTATAAGTGGTGAATGTACGCGTTCATTAAGAGACATTGAATAACTTTCCCACAGTAGGCAATGACAGATGCACGTGTCTCCCAGGTAGGCCGCTAGATGTCAGCCCCCGAAGTTATATACAGGAAGCTATCCTAAAACAAACGTTCGCTCGAAACAACTTGCGACGCTACAGGTTCACTGTTGTTGGTCCAATTAACCGGAAACGCAAAGTATAGTCATCAATGATTGTTGGTGACGGCAAGACGGTAAAACAGGAGCACGCGTCCGCGCACTAGGACTGATAGTCCTAGTTACTGTCCCAATAGGAGGACTCATTTAACCTTAGGATTTTGCAGGACATAACGAAGAAAAACAATGGAGGGAGCAGACACGACAGAACATGGCCAACTGGGCGCAGTAAATTACAGAAACGATAGTGTACCACTGCAGCCACGTGAGTAGCTTTTCTCAGTGTTCAGGCAACAAGGCATAGGCATCTGGTTTCAAAACGGTTCTAAGAACATCGTCGTAGACAGTATGTTGAACCCCAATCTTTCTTTCTTCATGGCTCCAAGACGACGTGCGGCCGATAATTCTACCATGCTCCTCTGCAAACTAGCTTAAGCTTCAAGAATACTAGGAGTAAAAATAATGGCCTAGTGGCAGAAGCCGAGATAGTGATTATCAGCGACACTAAACGTGACGCAGTTTGGAATTTTTTTTTTTTTTTGGGATGTGGAAAGATAAAGTCTCAGATTAAATGGTCGTAGAAAAAAAGCTGGATTGATCGGGATTTTAAAATATTTCCTGATCGAAAATAGTATAGTTCCATTTAATAAGAGTTCCTTAATTGAAGTTGGGGGTTTTAAGGTGGTAAATTAATTGACATATTCACTGATACGCAGTTTTATCTAATAAAAGGCATTCATATTAGTCTACAGCTCTGTTACCTCTGTTATTTCAAAACATCTGTTTCATACTCGATTATGATACAGCTTCCCAATAAATTGTTAAAGACTGCGGCTCAAAAGGTGAACGAGGAAATTAGCCTTCTGTTTCTATGGAGGAACAATCGCATCGATATTCTTAGTTGATTTTGTAAAGTTTTGAACCACAGTAGATCTAAATACCAGAACTATGTTCTAACCACTGCAGTATACACGGGCAGCCTTCAGTGTTTACTCAGCGCAGAATGAGAACTGATCGAAATAACAGTAAAGAAGATGGTATAACTTGAACAGAGTACAAGATGAACCCTGGTGAGAACGTACTACTGCTTGTGGTCACGAGGCGGACGCGAGACAAAGCTCTGGCGCAGCGTCGGCTATGTAATTGCCGAGGCCGTTCCCCTGCCACGGCCGACGCAACGCCCTGCCAGCATGGCCGGTCGGCGGGAACCTCTGTTATATCACACAGGCCCTCCATCCAGCTTTCTGTAATTTGCCCTTGCCAACGCGGCTGCCCTTCACAAAATTACTGCGCTCGATGAACAGGTTTCTTAACAGACAGCTTTTACGTCGTTACATTATTGTTCGTTTTAGCAATTATTATTAACAACAAAAAAATCATTTTATCGCAGATTTTATGTTTAGTGTAAAGTATGCAGTGTCTGAAGATTAAATAACAAAGAATTAATGTAGACGACTGACCGACTTTCACTGACAATATGCTGAACTGCATTTACTCGTAAAACATGTGCCGGAAATCCAATGAGTACATTCATAAGAAATAACAAACCCGGCACAGAAATGCTATGCCACAAGGAACATGGCAGAGAAGATAAGCATCAAGTACGAAAACAAGAATGAAAGTCTTAGTGGGTCTGATTGCAGATTAATGGTGGAAGAATGTTAACGGTTCAAAATCTGCAGATGTAGAGGTAATTTCGGGAGTACCGCAGGGAAGCGTGATAGGACCTTTATTGTTTACAATATACATAAATGACTTAGTTGACAACATCGGTAGCTCCGTGAGGCTATTTGCAGATGACACGGTTGTCTACAAGAAAGTAGCAACATCAGAAGACTCGTACGTACTCCAGGAGGACCTGCAGAGGATTAATGCATGGTGCGACAGCTGGCAGCTTTCCCTAAACGTAGATAAATGTAATATAATGCGCATACATAGGGGCAGAAATCCATTCCAGTACGATTATGCCATAGGTGGTAAATCATTGGAAGCGGTAACGACCGTAAAATACTTAAGAGTTACTATCCGGAGCGATCTGAAGTGGAATGATCACATAAAACAAATAGTGGGAAAAGCAGGCGCCAGGTTGAGATTCATAGGAAGAATTCTAAGAAAATGTGACTCATCGACGAAAGAAGTAGCTTACAAAACGCTTGTTCGTCCGATTCTTGAGTATTGCTCATCAGTATGGGACCCTTACCAGGTTGGATTAATAGAAGAGATAGACATGATCCAGCGAAAAGCAGCGCGATTCGTCATGGGGACATTTAGTCAGCGCGAGAGCGTTACGGAGATGCTGAACAAGCTCCAGTGGCGGACACTTCAAGAAAGGCGTTACGCAATACGGAGAGGTTTATTATCGAAATTACGAGAGAGCACATTCCGGGAAGAGATGGGCAACATATTACTACCGCCCACATATATCTCGCGTAATGATCACAACGAAAAGATCCGAGAAATTAGAGCAAATACGGAGACTTACAAGCAGTCGTTCTTCCCACGCACAATTCGTGAATGGAACAGGGAAGGGGGGATCAGATAGTGGTACAATAAGTACCCTCCGCCACACACCGTAAGGTGGCTCGCGGAGTATAGATGTAGATGTAGATGTAGAAATGATGTTCATTTGGTACAGGAGTGTGCACTGGCATGGATCCCGGCGGAAGATTGGAATCACTTGTTTGGGCCGCTAAAGAGGAAAGTTCGATATGCAGGAGAATCATAACTTATGAACATAAGGCAGAATCAACGCGAACAATAGCAACCGTAAGCCACACTTGAACAGTTTGAACATCAACGTCAGTCAATGCAAAATCATCACGGACGCAACGAAACACAGAAAGACCATGTATAACATCAATAATCTTTGCAGTATCAACACTCGTATTACAGTCAGCCTCCACACCTAACACGGTCTTCTAAATATTTGGACGCCAAAGAAACACACGATGCGCGCGACGACAGACAACCCGGCGAATGAATAAAAGCACCACAACGGTTACTCATATACACACATGAAAAAAAGTTTTGGATCACCTCGGTTCCGAGAGTTCCGGAACCTGTGCACCAAATTGGAACAGAGATCAACATAAACATCATTTCCGCCCTTTCTATTGTTCATGAAAACCACACACTGCGTGTTGTACCACCACACAGCGAGACCTTCAGAGCTGGTGACCCAGATTGCTGAACATACCGGTACCTCTAATACCCAGTAGCACGTCCTCTTGCATTGATGCATGTCTGTATTGGTCATGGCATACTATCCACAAGTTCATCAAGGCACTGTTGGTCCAGATTGTCCCACTCCTCAACGACGATTCGGCGTAGATCCCTCAGAGTGACTGGTGGGTCACGCCGTCCACAAACAGCCCTTTTCAATCTATCCCAGGCATGTTCGATAGGATTCATGTCTGGAAAACATGCTGTCCACTCAAGTCGAGCGATGTCGTTATACTGAAGCAAGTCATTCACAAAATGGCCACGATGGGGGCGCGAATTGTCGTCCATGAAGACGAATGCCTCACCAATATGCTGCCGATTTGGTTGCACCATTGGTCGGAGGATGGCATTCACATATCGTACAGCCGTTACGGCGCCTTCCATGACCACCAGCGGCGTACGTCGGCTCCACATAATGACACACCAAAACATCAGGGAACCTCCACCTTGATGCACTCGCTAGACAGTGTGTCTAAGCGACAGCGTTGCCTCCAAAGACGACTCTGGCGATTGTCTGGTTGAAGGCATATGCAACACTCATCGCTGAAGAGAACGTGACGATTATCCTGAGCAATCCATTCGGCATGTTGTTGGGCCCATCTGTAGCGCGCTGCATGGTGTGGTTGCAAAGTTGCACTTCGCCATGGACGTCGGGAGTGAAGTTGTGCATCATCCATCTTATTGCGCACAGTTTGAGTCGTAACACGACGTCCTGTGGCTGCACGAAAAGCATTATCAAACATGGTGGCGTTGCTGTCAGCGTTCCTTCGAGCCATAATCCGTAGGTAGCGGTCATCCACTGCACTAGTAGCCCTTGGGTGGCGTGAGCGAGGCATGTCATCGACGGTTCCTGTCTCTCTGTATCTCCTCCATGCCCGAACAACATCTCTTTGGTGGACTCCGAGACGACTGGACACTTCCCTTGTTGAGAGCCCTTCCTGGCTCAAAGTAACAATGCTGACGCGATGGAACCGCGGTATTGACTGTCTAGGCATGGTTGAACTACAGACAACACGAGCCGTGTACCTTCTTGGTGGAATAACTAGAACTGATTGGCTGTCAGACCCCCTCCGTCTAACAGGAGCTGCTCATGCATCGTTGTTTATGTTGTGGCGTAGCAAGACAGCCTAGCCACGGAAGTAGCCGAAAGGCACGTGTTTAGTTCACGCAGGCAAGAGATAGGTCTGTAACAGGATACGTAATGAATGCTATAAAGAAAAGTACGTAACTTCTGGAATACTTAACTTTAATCCATCCTTGGTACATCGCTATTGACGATATAAGTGAGACTCCATAGATACATGCAATGTTACTAATGGCGCCTTGCTAGGTCGTAGCCATTGGCTTAGCTGAAGGCTATTCTAACTATCTGCTCTGCAAATGAACGAGGCTTCGTCAGTGAGCATCGCTAGCTACGTCGTCCGTACAACTGGGGCGAGTGCTAGTCCGTATCTCGAGACCTGCCTTGTGGTGGCGCTCGGTCTGCGATCACACAGTGGCGACACGCGGGTGCGACATGTACTGGTGGACCGCGGCCGAATTAAAACTACCACCTAGCAAGTGTGGTGTCTGTCGGTGACACCACATTCCTCCCCCGCAAATCGGCGAACGGTCGTGTGATAAGGCTTCCGCCCGCCGTGGGGAGGACCCCATGTTGACGTATGCGATGAGGTGGGGAGCCTAACAACAGGCGAGGCTGTGCCACCCGCACCCGGCCATTCGGTCCGAGGGGAACTAGGAAACGCCTGAAAACCTAGTCCAGGGTGCACGTCAACATGCGGTGTATGCGCTCGTAAAGAGACAGGAGGGGTCGAAGGGTCGACCTCCATTGCGTCGGGGTACCCGACGCGCGATGACGCCATGTGGTCCGGAGCGGGCAAGAGTTCCATGGCGGAGGACAGCTGGTCATGGGAAGCTATCGTCGGCGCGTGACCCAGGGAGGCGCTTGGCGGCTGCAGCGAGGCGTCCACTGCGGGCGGCGCCGGCTGGAGGATAGGCGGCGGCGGCGGAGGCGGCAGCGGCGCGTCGCCATGGGGCAAAATGGAAGGCATCGTCGGTAACACCTGGGGATGAGGCGAGCCAGTAGATGGGTCCCCAGGGCGCTGACCGGACGGCACCGTCGCTGAAAGCAGACGGGGAGCGGCAGAACCCAGGCGACGACAGAGGCGCAGCTGATTGAGATGCCGACGCACCTCACCAGAGGCCCCCAAAACCAAATACATCGCGCGGCCGAGGCAGCGAAGAATGCGCCCTGCGAGCCAACGCCGTGAACCTCGATAGTTGCGATAGAATACAACGTCGCCTGGAGCAAAAGCAGAAGTCTGCCGCTGCACAGGAACCTGATGCGGCAGGTGCAGCAAAGACATCAAGGTTCGATGAGGACGACCGTGGAGCAACTCAGCCGGCGAGCGACCATCTCGGGGCTGAGAGCGATACAATGACAAAAAGAACAACAACGCGTCCTCCCGAGAATGCGACTCTTTCAACTTCAACATCTGTGACTTGAAAGTCCGGACCAATCGTTCAGTGGTACCGTTTGACTGAGGCGAAAACGGCGCGGATGTCAGATGTTGAATACCATTGGCCTGGCAGAATGACTGAAATTCTGCGGACATGAATTGTGGGCCATTGTCGGAAACAATAGTCTGCGGAAGACCTTCAATGCAAAAGATAGCAGACAATGTGTGGATGGTGGCAGATGACGTCGTGGAAGACATCCGGACAACAAAAGGAAAATTACTGAAGGCATCTACCACGACCAACCATCTAGCATTCCAGAATGGACCAGCAAAATCGATGTGCAAGCGTTGCCAAGGGGAAGTGGCTTTTGGCCATGCAAAGACTTTCCGCGGCGGTGTGGATTGTTGTTTGGCACACGCCATGCAAGAAGAACACATATTCGTAATCGCAGCATCGATTCCGAACCAAGTACAGCGCTGACGAGCAAGTTGTTTCGTTCGCACTATACCCCAATGTCCTTGGTGAAGAAGCCGTAAAACAGAGGACTGTAACGAACGTGGGACCACGACTCTGGACTGATCATTATCAGAACCCAACAACAAAACACCACGTCGAACAAAAAGTCTCTCCTTGTGAGCAAAAAATCGGCGAACCAACGGATCCTCGATCCGAGACTTTGACAAAGGCCATTGCATAGCAACAAAACGCAAAACGGTAGCAAGGACCGGGTCAGCAGCTGTGGCTGTAGCTACACGACGAAAATCAATAGGAAACGATTAGACCACTTCATCGGTTTCCGAACAATGAACATGCAAGCAAGTTCGGAAGAATCGAATGCTCTATCCTCAGCAACAGGCAAACGGGACAACGCATTGGCGTTTCCGTGCTTAGCAGTGGACCGATACAAGATATCGTAGTGGTACTGCGAGAGGAAAATAGACCAGCGAATGAATTTCTGCGCTGTACACGGAGGTACAGGCTTGATCTAATGAAAAAGCGACGTCAAAGGTTTGTGGTCTGTGATGATGGTAAAGTGACGACCATACAAGAAATCATGGAACTTAGTAACACCAAACACGAGAGCCAAAGCTTCTTTCTCGATCTGTGAATAATTTCTTTGCGCAGACGAGAGCAATTTTGACGCAAAGGCAATAGGGCGATCATGCGATCCATCTTTGTGCGCAAGCACAGCACCGATCCCGAAATCAGATGCATCTACCATCAACAAAAGGGGTTTCTGGGGATCGAATGGCGTAAGGCGAGTATTTGAAAGCAACGCCGATTTCAACTGGCGAAAGGCGCGTTCGCATTCCGTCGTCCAGACGAACGGAACACCATTACGGCGTAAGCTATGAAGCGGAGCTGAAATGGAAGAGGCACGCGGGATATACCTGTAGTAGTAATTAATTTTTCCCAGCACACTCTGTAGCTGCTTCAAATTCTGCGGCGAAGGCAAGTCTTGTATGGCACGGAGGTGCTCTGGACTTGGATGTATGCCTTGGGCATTGATTACATGTCCCAGGTATGGTAAGTCACGAGCAAAAAACACACATTTGTCCTTCCGCAAGCGAAGACCATTTTGTCGCAATACCTGAAATAATGTTCGTAGGTGTGCTAAATGCTCATCGGCTGTCTTTCCGGAGATCACAATATCGTCCAGATAGTTCGCTGCAGTAGGGACCGACGCACAAACAGTTTGTAAATATTGCTGAAACAATGCAGGGGCGGATGCACACCCGAATGGCAGTCTTTTGAATCGGTACAAACCAAGATGGGTGTTAACCACCAAGACACGCTAGGAGTCGGCGTCCACTGGGATTTGCAAGTACACATCTGCTAGGTCCAACTTCGAAAAATATTGACCCGGGCACAGTTTATCAAAGAGATCTTCCAGGCGGGGTAAAGGATAAGTTGCAATCACTAATTGTGGATTCACTGTTGCCTTGAAGTCCACACAAAGTCTCAATTTTCCGGAAGGTTTCGGCAAAATTACTAAGGGTGAGGCCCAGAGAGAAGCCTGCACACGTTCAATTACACCTTGTGATTCTAAATCATGTAATGTTCTTGCGACCTCATCACGCAATGTGTGAGGAACATTGCGCGCTCTGAAAATTTCGGTTGCGCGTTTACTTTCAGTTCCAAATGTGCTTCATAGTTCTTAGCGCAACCAAGGCCCGGTGCAAAAATGTCTGCAAATTCTTCACATAGCCAAGAAACACTGGCGGAAGGCACAGTCTGATTCACTGATAGGACCTGATTTACTATAGACATGTTAAACAACTGAAATAAATCTAAACCAAACAAGTTCACTGCAGTAGAAGAACGAAGAACGTAAAATGACGCAAGTTTTGTTTGTATGTTGCAAGAAGAGTGCACTGTCCTAACACAGGGATATTCTGACCTGAATAACTATTTAACTGAACATTTGCGGCACGCAACGGAGGTTTGCCCAGTTGTTTGTACGTGTCATGATTGAGCAATGAAACTGCAGATCCAGTATCGAGCTGGAATGCTATCACGTGGGCATGAATGTCCAAATCGACAAAAAGTTTATTGTCCTGCTGATGACAAGAGCGACTGTCTTGTGCAATTTGAACTGACACTGGTACAGAAGCACTTGCGACTTGACGCGATTTCCGGCGACGTCGACGCACACATTTTGTGGGACGAACACAGTCACTGTTAGAGAAAGTGGCACTAGACGGAGTGGAATTAACTACATGAATTTCCATGGGTGAAGGTCCACGAGCCTGAGTGTCCTTGCTTCGATTCCGGCGCGAAGCAAAGGGCCTGGAATGATTAAGAGTGTCTGATCTGAGCTTTTTCTGGCAAACACTTTGAACATGTCCTTTTTTATTACAGTAAAAACAAATAGCTTGGCGTGACGGGCAATTGTCACGCGAATGTCTAGTTGCACACCGCGGGCATGATTTCACTGCATTTGTATGCTGTCGCGGCACACCTGGTTTAGAGCATGGCGGCAGCTGCGCGGACGTGTGCGAGGGCAGTTTACCGGGCCGTGCAGCGCGCCCAGCGGGCCGGTTAATGTTACACATAGCTGGCGAAGTTGCAAATGATTCCTGAGCAAAGTCAAGCGTGTCTTGTCTATCCAATATGTCTATCACTTGTTGAAGGGAGGGATTAACTAGTTTCAAAATCTGTTCCCGTATACGAACATCAGAAACGTTCTGTGCAATTGCATCACGTACCATTGTATCTGAATAAGGGAGTCCACATTCACACTCAAAAGCACAATCCCTTGTAAGGCCTTGCAAAGTTGCAACCCACTCCCTGCTAGTTTGACCGGCCGTACGTTTTGTACGAAAGAACGTATACCGTTTTGCAACGACATTGACTGTTTCTTTGAAATAGGCGTCCAATGCCGACAAAATTTCTTTGTAGGACAGAGTTGCTACGTCGCGTAGGGGAAATAATTTCACTATCACACGGTACGTTTGCACCCCTACACACGCCAATAAATGAGGCTGCCGCTCGTTACCTTGCATTCTGTAGGCGGCGAGATGAAATCCAAACTGGCGTGACCACTCCGTCCATGTTTCCTTAGCTGGTTCATAGGGACGAAATGGGGGTGCAACTGCATGTTGTGGCTGCGGTAGCGGTGAAGCGGCAGCGGCCGCATCGTTTTGCAGTGCACGTTGACCCTGGACGAGCTGTCCAAGGGCATCCAATAACGCCTGCGTCTGCTGATTCTGCAAGCGATAAAATTTGGACAGTACATCTGGAGAGTGTGGCGAAGTCATGACACAAGTAAATCAAGTAAGGATAAAGAAGAAAATCGTTTTAATCGTCGTCGCCAACTGTTGTGGCGTAGCAAGACAGCCACGCCACGGAAGTAGCCGAAAGGCACGTGTTTAGTTCACGCAGGCAAGAGATAGGTCTGTAACAGGATACGTAATGAATGCTATAAAGAAAAGTACGTAGCTTCTGGAATACTTAACTTTAATCCATCCTTGGTACATCGCTATTGACGATATAAGTGAGACTCCATAGATACATGCAATGTTACTAATGGCGCCTTGCTAGGTCGTAGCCATTGACTTAGCTGAAGGCTATTCTATCTGCTCTGCAAACGAGCGAGGCTTCGTCAGTGTGCATCGCTAGCTACGTCGTCCGTACAACTGGGGCGAGTGCTAGTCCGTATCTCGAGACCTGCCTTGTGGTGGCGCTCGGTCTGCGATCACACAGTGGCGACACGCGGGTCCGACATGTACTAATGGACCACGGCCGATTTAAAACTACCACCTAGCAAGTGTGGTGTCTGGCGGTGACACCACAGTTTACATCTTTGGACGGGTTTAGTGACATCTCTTAACAGTGTAAGTGGCTCTGTCTGTGATACAATATCCACAGTCAACGTCTATCTTCAGGAGTTCTGGGAACAGGGGTGATGCAAAACTTCTTTTGACGTGTGTAGTGAAGTGCTAAATTCGATGACATAAGTCACAGATAACGAACGTAAACAATTTCAGACTGAGCGAGATGCGTAAACCTAGTACTGCTCGCATTTGCCCACCAAACCATCCCCTAGGAAACCACATTAGCAATTTTCATAAGTGTCCATATTGTTTATGCACAGTAGTAACGAGCAGTGAGATTAAGTAGAAAAAGTTGAAGTTGCGTAAATTAGCATACATTTCGGACTTAGAAAAATTTCAAAGATCGTGAAACACGATCCCGCGTGCACATTATTGTGAATGTAGTGCTGCGATAGATTTACTTCATTGCGCGTATGGGATTACGTTTCACGATCTTTGTAATTTTTCTAAGTCAATACTATTTGCTAATGAACGGAACTTTAACTTTTTATACTTAATCTCACACTTGGTTAATATTCCGCATTAACAGTATGGACATTTAGAACATTGCTAATCTACATTTATCATTGATGGTACATCAAGAACTATTCACTACAGGGGGTACAGTTTGGTAGGCTATGGGGTGGGTTGGTAGGCAACAGCGTGCTCTACCAGATTTCCCTCTTCGCGGAAAACTGACCCTTCTCACTATCAGACCGAAATTAACTTTCTGTAATCGCTGGTTCAGTTGTGGTTGCGGAATATATTATGTGAAGTTAGTTGCTTTTAGAGTATAGTGAGGCGGCCTCAACTCATTCAGTTTGTTGACAGTTGTCCAGGAAATATATAATTACCGATTCATATCAAGCCCTCAACAGTGTTTTAATGTGCCGGGAAGAGTAAAGTAATTACGCCACCAACGTCTACGTTACGCTGCCGAGATGGCCGCAAGAGATTTTGGTTTCTTAAGTGAGTGGGAACAGCGGTGGGAAGCTACAACAGCACAGCATGTACATCGAAACCAGCACACGCTGCAGGATTAGAACTTTGGTTTTCCACCTCAAATAATTACTGAACCGTTTAAAATATCGTAATTCTGATTTCGCACAAATGAATTGTGAAACAGTCCTCATTAAATGACGTATAATCTCTTTTCATAGTTATATTAATTACATAGATATCGGTAACAGCTTCTCTTTTCCAAATAGACCTGTAATAATTTCTGCTGCTACTATCGAAGTTGTAAAACGGCATTTCACATTCAAAATACGATAAGCAGTTTCGGAGAAGTTATAATATTTGGAACTTAGGGTTTATCTGTTTTGAACACGACACAGATTGCTGTCTTATGCAGAAGTTAGTGTTGTTATAGGTAACTGTTACATCAGGCTGAGGGAACGTTCCAGCTTGACGCAGCTAAGAGGTATTACTTACAATAGCGGAAGAATGAAGAAAAGTTTAATTTGAAATTGTTAATAATCGCTCTTGGCTACATGTAGTTGGACCGACACATCAGCGGGACGGTAAAGGATGACTCCGCCGGTTAACTTCGGTAACAATTTCTCTCTTGCTTCTGCTAAATCCCTGAAATCAATGGTTGAAAATTGATCGGATTTTCAGATCAAGGAACTGAGGTATAAAACTGTTAAATAATAGCTTCTCTTCGTGAACTTAATGTCAAGATACACTCTTACATTGTAAAATTGCGTCAGCAACAAAAAAAGGAAACCACAAATGCATGTGGCCGTAAATCGTCTACTACAATACACGTTTACGGTAGCTGGTGCTAGGATTTCTGGACAGAGTTAAGAGACTTCTTTATTACCGTTGCAACGTTAAACTTTTGCTACGTTAAAGATGTTTGTAATTTGTTTTCATCTCGCCAAAAGCATTTTTACGGGGAGACTGCTTCCCACGCTAAGACCATTGCACAACAAGACGTGAGTGAAGCTGATAGGAAGGAAGACAATCGACATCGACCACAGACGTCAAAGCCTAAGCTATCGAGGAACAGATTCGCTCCAACCGGAGATTTTCAAACGATGAAGACGTTCACACAGTGGTTCTCGAATGGTAAGAAGGGGATTTCTGTCGCGAGGAACTGAACGATTGGCAGAACGTTCAGACAGTTCTTTATATGAGTAGATACTTGATGACCTTGTTGAAAAATAGTGTAGTATATCTGTGGCAAATATATTGCAGCTTTCAATAAAAGTTACTTGGCCTTACTTTTTAAAATCGCTGGTAAAACTACAATTACTATCGATATACGAATCATCATTGAAACTTCTAATTTAGTTAGTCTTTTCTGGCATCAGATTATCAAATACTGCAGAGAAAAAAATGGGTATGCAATTATGCAGTACGGTTCACAAAAAATTACGGAGTGCTTAAGATTTCAATTCTTCAGTTGTTCTTTCAGCGGGTTGAATGACGTTGCAGCGAAATTAATGCTACTTTCAAAGGAAATATGTATCACCTACATAATACATAATAGACTAGCTGTCAGTTGCCCTTCGCAGTATTTACATGATTTCAGATGAAACTCTTCCTACGTAGCAACACACGCTGTTACGTTTTTTACGCATTACCGTATCAGTGACGATAATGCTCTCGGTAAAAATTAGCGAGTACGAAATTTTTGTGCTATTTAGCAGACAGTGCAAAAGCCGATTTTGATTAACTATCATCTATTTTCCTAAATAATCATATTATTGCATGTGATAGGCTATACAACGACAAAAATACATGCTTTAAAAACGAATTCAAACAGCAGTTACGATAAAACGCGAAGCTAAAATCACGATAATAGCAAAAACCAATGTAGCCCTAGCTTTCAGATGAGATCATTACTGTTAATACTCGAAAATATTTGTAAAATTACAGGTATAAAATTTAGAAAATGTAGAACCAACACCTATTAAGGATTCTGGAAACATTTACTGGTGACGAATTGAAAGGAAAGCTCGTTGGCAGTTAATGCTACTTGGTGAAAGTCCTTCTTCACAAGCATACTAAAGCCTGTGTAAAGTCAGCTTCAGTATAACGCTTAAACAACAGCTAATCAATCACTACACTGTAATAATGCAAGCGCGATGTCAGTAATGAACAACAGAAAAAATAGTGCGTAAGACGATACGCTAAAAATCGACTGTGGCGAGAAATGCCCAGTAACTCACTAACGAACTAACTGACGAATGTGCCTAACATGTCACTACTAATCATAATATTTCACTTATAAAGTAGTTGAGCATCGAAAATTAGTTCGTATGGAAAGCGTATTGTTACCATGCCTAGCTTAGTATCTCTTAGAATAATACATACTTCAGATTATTTAGTATCAAATCAATAACGATTTGGAAACCTGCGATAAATTTATCTAGCAGAGCAGGAATATGCGAACGGTCACTGTGGTTCATGAAAAGGAAATTTGGTACAACTCCACGTCTGAAAAGTCACAGGTATGTTGCAGTATATCTGGGTTTGAACAAGGATTCTCTATCACTATCGAAGATCTGAAACGCTATAAACTCATAAAACATGATGATTTCAAACACTGAGATCCTACAACCACCAAATTTGTCTATTTACACAATGTTACCGTGGTTCTATTGGTTTTCCATCGAGAGAAAAATTCCATGTGAATAGTTCAGCAAAATGAATGGATGTGCATCTATGGACAGCTCATTCTTCTATTTGTTCACAGTCTAATCTCGATGTTGCAGTAAACAGGACCATGTCTGCACTGCCATGAACAGGATGCACAGCATTCAACAACCAGGACGTGGATCAGCTGCCTTCTACATCTACATTTATACTCCGCAAGCCACCCAACGGTAAGTGGCGGAGGGCACTTTACGTGCCACTGTCATTACCTCCCTTTTCTGTTCCACTAGCGTATGGTTCGCGGGAAGAACGACTGCCGGAAAGCCTCCGTGCGCACTCGAATCTCTCTAATTTTACATTCGTGATCTTCTCGGGAGGTATAAGTAGGGGGAAGCAATATATTCGATACCTCATCCAGGAACGCACCCTCTCGAAACCTGGACAGCAAGCTACACCGCGATGCAGAGCGCCTCTCTTGCAGAGTCTGCCACTTGAGTTTGGTAAACATCTCCGTAACGCTATCACGCTTACCAAATAACCCTGTGACGAAACGCGCCGCTCTTCTTTGGATCTTCTCTACCTCCTCTGTCAACCCGACCTCGTACGGATCCCATATTGATGAGCAATACTCAAGTATAGGTTGAACGAGTGTTTTGTAAGCCACCTCCTTTGTTGATGGACTACATTTTCTAAGGACTCTCCCAATGAATCTCAACCTGGTACCCGCCTTACCAATAATTAATTTTATATGATCATTCCACTTCAAATCGTTTCGCACGCATACTCCCAGGTATTTTACAGAAGTAACTGCTACCAGTGTTTGTTCCGCTATCATATAAACATAAAATAATGGATCCTTCTTTCTATGTATTCGCAATACATTACATTTGTCTATGTTAAGGGTTTCTCTAATACATGCTCTCTTAAGAAATTGCAGCTTCTTTCAAACACAGTTGGAATTCATCGTGCCGTTACACCAGGTATCGCTCCTCTAGTGGAGTTTTTTCTCCTGGTCAACACTGTAGTGGTCTACGGTAAGCGTTACCTATTTCTAGATACCGTTGACAAAACCGTCACGAGAAACATTGTAGCACACTGAACACAGAATGCGGTCTGGCGTTCAAAGATTCTTCATTGCAAAACCAAGAAAGTGTACTTCGCATACAACACGACTGAAACTTTATGATCAAATGGTTTTTGTTATCTATGTACTGCGTAATTAATCGAGGCAGAGAGTATTCATTTTCTGTACAGACAGCTTTCATGGGAAAATCTTGAGGGTTATTCATAGCGATTTTTGTTCTTTTCTTTTTCCTCTTTTTTCATTTATACTTACACCACGTCAGCGCTCGCTGCTTCGCTCAAGTTTGCGTAGTAATTGCAGAAAAAATAATTTTATAAACATATATTAGGCCAACAGAGAAATTAATGTTTTACGTACCTGTTTCTATTTATATACAATTCTGACAAAGCCGATTCGTCATGGTAATTGTTAAATAGGTTTCTTTGACTTAGTTTACGAATTGAAACTCCTCCTATACTTTTCACACTATTTAAAACCATAGAACCATGGTATTTTCCGAATGTACTTTTGGTCAAAAAGCGATTCTGGTAGCTGCAGTCGGAGGTTATTCGTAATCCTTCCTTTTGAGTTCTTCTGGTGATAGTTCCATAGAAACTTTCATCCCCTAACACATATTTCTTTCTTTCTAACCGAAATGTCATATACAAGCTTTCATAGGTTTAGCTTTAAAAACATTTTTCTACGTTAGGATATATTTTACAGAAAAATTTCAACCGATATTCCACCCCCTTAACGGCTTAATTTCCAAAAAAACAAACATATATTTTTATTTTTATTTAAGAAGCCAAATTCAAATTTTCATAGATGTAGCTTTAAAACTTTTCATCTCCTGGTTCACCATTTAGGGCGTTGAATTTCCAAAAACAATGAACATTTTATTTTATTCTAACTGGGAAGTCACATACTAATTTTCGTAGTTATATCTTTAAAATGTTTTACTAGTTTTATAATAATAACTTATTTACAAAAATGTAACATAACTCGTATTTAAGGGGTTAATCGACTGTCCCGTATTTTTGTATGAAGTACGAGCTCAGCTGCGGGCACAGAGGCATGGCCAGAAATAGATACAATCCCAGTATGGGGAATTTTGACGGTTAAGAGGACAGACGATGCTCCAAGAAATGGCGGAGTGTCAGACAAGCTGCAAGATGGCTTCGTACAGCTCTTTGAGAATTTATAATAATTTACAGTCAAATATGAATGCAAATCTGAATACATCTGCGATCCCAGAAAAATCAGGCTCATCCAGTTACTCCACAGTATTTCAATACCTTCAAAACTACAGAAGTCAATGCATCACAGCGTATAAACATTTTCACCATGAACCTTTGAATTAACAACATTTAAACGCATCATGAGATTTCAACATACAGTTTCTCAGAAGATAGCATTGCACCATACCTATCATCCCTGAAAGGTACATATATGTATCTATGTTATTTATTGATTTACAAAGTCCTTTATATCGTTCTGATTATACAAATGTTGGTCATAAAATCGTATTCTCCAACACATTTACACAACAAATGAACACAGTATCGACCGCTACGGTCGCAGGTTCGAATCCTGACTCGGGCATGGATGTGTGTGATGTCCTTAGGTTAGTTAGGTTTAAGTAGATCTAAGTTGTAGGGGACTGATGACCATAGATGTCAAGTCCCATAGTGCTCAGAGCCATTTGAACACGGTATCAATACCTCACATTTTGTCGAACTTGTGTTTTTATTAAATGAACAATTTACTATTTTGACAATAACTTTATTTAAATGCTGACTGCAAATGCTATTAAAAAACTGTGCTCATTTAAAAGTGTTCAGTCACACCTATTAGTGGACACCACAACTGAAAAGAGAACCAAAAGACGCTTCCTTCAAGAAGGCATAAATAAGTTCTATATTCTGACACAATTCTCATAGGGAGTGTGACTAAAATACAATTTAAAAGTTTGACAGTACAATAGTGAAGCCGTAGTCACGGTATATAAAGTTTTTCTTTTCAAAAGAAAGGGTTCCATTACCGGCTTCAACGAACTACGTCGTCATTTTCAGATGTAAAAACATCAGTGGATGAATATATAATGGGAATTGTGACCATACATCTGACAAAAATTACGAGAAATAATGACACCAGGCAACTGAGACAATGGTGGCACAACCAAGTCACTACAAGTTGTGCCTAAGAGAAATCAGAGCTCGAACGGAAGGATTTAGGTGTTACTTTTTCCCACGCGCCATTCGAGAGTGGAATGGTAGAGAAGTAGTATGAAAATGATTCGATGAACCCTATGCCAGGCACTTAAGTGTGAATTGCAGAGTAACAATGTAGATGTAGATGTAGATGTAGATGTACACGCAGTATGTTATTCATCAGCTCTTTGGCGTCTACCAGTAAGACAATGCAACGTGTCACTCAGCTAGCACAGTAAGCGTGTGGCTCGTAGAGCACTAGGATGAGTTCACGGTACTCATCTCGCCACCAGACTCCCGGGATTTAAACTGTTGTGGATTGGCAAGAGAGCCAACCCACTGTGAGAGGAAGCCGAAATGCACGCGTTTTAGCTCACGCAGGCTGGCGTGAGGTCTGGAACAGGTCAAGGAAATGAGACTAGCAAAAAAGGACGTAGCTGTGGAATACTTAACTTTAATCCATAAATGGTGAACATCGCTCTTGACGGTACATGTTTTACAGCATCAATAGTAACTGGCAATGGCGCCTTGCTAGGTCGTAGCAAATGACGTAGCTGAAGGCTATGCTAACTATCGTCTCGGCAAATGAGAGCGTATTTTGTCAGTGAACCATCGCTAGCTAAGTCGGCTGTACAACTGGGCTGAGTGCTAGGTATCTCGCTAGACCTGCCGTGTGGCGGCGCTCGGTCTGCAATCACTGATAGTGGCGACACGCGGGTCCGACGTATACTAACGGACCGCGGCCGATTTAAAGGCTACCACCTAGGAAGTGTGGTGTCTGGCGGTGGCACCACATAAACCTCATTGAAAATCTGTGGGACCACCTCGATCGGGCTGTTCGTGCTACGGATTCTCACACGAGAAACCTAGCGCAACTCGCCACGGCACTGGAGTCGGCATGGCCCCACATCCCCGTCTGTACCTTCCAAAACCTCACTAACTCTCTTCCTCCACATCTCCCAGAGGTCCGCGCTGCAAAAGGTAATTATTCACGCTTCTTACATGTGGTCACATTAAAGTGACTGGGCAGTGTTCTGTTTGACGGCTCTCTCCAGTGACTCAAAAAAAAGTTAGATTAATAACAAGGCGGTGTCATAATTCGGCAGCTATAAACGCTAAAAATGACTTCCGTTCGTCAGAAAATACTCTATATTCTCCGCTATAATTTACCGTAAACTCCACTTCGGGACGATTTCTGTTCAGTTATTGCATTATTACCTTATTGAGTTATTAAACTTGATTTAGGTACTTGGCGTCTCTTCAACATAATATACAGGGGGTGGGCAAAAAGATGGAACCATGAAAAATACAACACATTAACTTGTGTAATATGATGTAGGAAACCCGTTGGGCCGGCCGCTGTGGCCGAGTGGTTCTAGGCGCTTCAGCCCGGAACCACGCTGCTTCTACGGTAACAGGTTCGAATCCTGCCTCGGACATGGATATGTGTGATGTCCTTAGGATAGTTCAAATGGTTCAAATGGCTCTGAGCACTATGGGACTTAACTTCTGAGGTCATCAGTCCCCTAGAACTTAGAACTACTTAAACCTAACGAACCTAAGGACATCACACACATCCATGCCCGAGGCAGGATTCGAACCTGCGAGCGTAGTGGTCGAGCGGTTCCAGACTGTAGCGCCTAGAACCGCTCCGCCATCCCGGCCGGCCTTAGGTTAGTTACGTTTAAGTAGTTCTAAGTCTAGGGGACTGATGACCTCGAACGTTAAGTCCCATAGTGCTAGGAGCCATTCTTTTAAACCCGTTGGTTTTCAAAATTGCTTCCAGTTGTCTCGGAAAGGATAAATACAGCTCTTTTATGGTTTTCAATCGAATCTTACACCACTATTCCAGCAATATAGTTGCTAATTCAGGTAACGATGATGGAGGTGGTTAGCGATCACGTACCTTTATCTCCAAAGCAGACCATAAAGTCTCAGCAATATTCAGATCTCTTGACTGTGACGGCCAGGGAGATGCGATAATTCATCCTCGTTCTCACGAAACCAGTCCTGGAAGATGCGAGCTGTGTGAACAGGCCGCTGTAGTCTTGGAACGCAGCATCACCATTGGGAAATAAACATTGTGCTATGGGATGGAGTTGATCAGCCAAAACGGTCACAATCATTAGCAGTAATGCGACCTTGCAGAGTATTCATACGGCCCATGAAATACCACGAAATGGCTGTCCAAATCGTCACCGAACACCTGCCACGTACCACTCTTGGGACGTAAACTCGACCAGAAGTTGGATACAGTATGAAACAAGACTCATCCAACCAAATAACTTTCTTCCATTGTTACATAGTCCAGGTTTTATGGCTTCGGCACCACGTTTCCTTGTTACAGGCATTTGCATCGCTGATCAACTGTTTCGAAATTCTAGCTCTCCCCATAATTCTTTGCTTCTCGAGGTCCGTTCGTGCAGTTTTGGTGGTAACAGCGGTCGCGAGTGCGACATGCAGTTTTGCAGTGACTTCTGCAGCTGTCATCTTTTTATTTTTATTCAATATCCTCTTTAATCACCGTCTGTCATGATTATTCAACACACACTTTAATTAGCGTTGCGACTTAGCGGATGACGTTTTTTCTCCGTTTTCCCTGTATAGGGCATAAATCTTCGTTACAGTGCATCTTGAATCACCAAACACCTCGTTACAGAAGCACTCACCATACCACCATACAATCTGCATACGTTCGAATTCACTTAGCTCCTACATAATGCAGTCACAACTACACGAAACATTATTCTGACCACTAATGACACTTGCGACGTATTGAGGACATTGCACAGCTGCCGTTCACGGTCAAATACAACAGAGCAATCTCCAGGCTTGGTTACCATTTGAATTAATGTTGAAGCATGCATTTCACGAGGCGTTTCCACAATTTCGTCCAAGCTCTTTGCCTACATCTGGACACTTGGCCTGTCTGAGGCCGAGCAAGGTTGTGACATAATCAGACAGTGCATTCGGTAGGATAGCATTACAGATCCCCCCCTGACAGATTTAGTTTTCTCTGTGAATTCCTTAAATACCGAAAGAATAATACTAGAATCCTACCTTTAAAAGAGTAAGACCGATTTCCTTCGCCATCCTTCTGCAAACCGACCTTGTGCTCCACATCTAATAACCATGTCGTCGACGGGGCGTTAAATCTTTATCTTCCTTCCTTCTATCCTTCCTTTAGCCGTCAGTGTCACTGAGATACATGACAAAAAGCCTGAATGACTTCTGATATTAACAAGTAGAACTCCACAGGATGGCATAAACGAGGTCGATGTTAATAGCGGATTTTGCAAGGAAAAGGCGTTTTTCCGTTCGGAAGCTTCAACTGGAATCAAGTTTCGGTCCCGAAATGAGTTGGAAATTTCCGCTGTTACGCTCTGCATACAGCGCTTTAAGTAAATGGAGCTCAATGAAAACCGTTGAATATGACAGAAACTTAACAATCAAGAAATTTAGTAACATTGTACAATTACGAGCTCATCTAAAACGGATAGTAATTGGCATGGTGACACGGAGCAACAGCAACTGGCCGGAACAGTACATGGTAAACAGCCTTGCAGATTATAATTTATTGACGACTGGTTTCGGATGGCAAGCATCCATTATCAAGTTTCCTACCAAAAACCAGAATCTATAGTTACTGTCAGTATTCAGATTGTTCAGGAAATCTACACTCCTGGAAATTGAAATAAGAACACCATGAATTCATTGTCCCAGGAAGGGGAAACTTTATTGACACATTCCTGGGGTCAGATACATCACATGATCACACTGACAGAACCACAGGCACATAGACACAGGCAACAGAGCATGCACAATGTCGGCACTAGTACAGTGTATATCCACCTTTCGCAGCAATGCAGGCTGCTATTCTCCCATGGAGACGATCGTAGAGATGCTGGATGTAGTCCTGTGGAACGGCTTGCCATGCCATTTCCACCTGGCGCCTCAGTTGGACCAGCGTTCGTGCTGGACGTGCAGACCGCGTGAGACGACGCTTCATCCAGTCCCAAACATGCTCAATGGGGGACAGATCCAGAGATCTTGCTGGCCAGGGTAGTTGACTTACACCTTCTAGAGCACGTTGGGTGGCATGGGATACATGCGGACGTGCATTGTCCTGTTGGAACAGCAAGTTCCCTTGCCGGTCTAGGAATGGTAGAACGATGGGTTCGATGACGGTTTGGATGTACCGTGCACTATTCAGTGTCCCCTCGACGATCACCAGTGGTGTACGGCCAGTGTAGGAGATCGCTCCCCACACCATGATGCCGGGTGTTGACCCTGTGTGCCTCGGTCGTATGCAGTCCTGATTGTGGCGCTCACTTGCACGGCGCCAAACACGCATACGACCATCATTGGCACCAAGGCAGAAGCGACTCTCATCGCTGAAGACGACACGTCTCCATTCGTCCCTCCATTCACGCCTGTCGCGACACCACTGGAGGCGGGCTGCACAATGTTGGGGCGTGAGCGGAAGACGGCCTAACGGTGTGCGGGACCGTAGCCCAGCTTCATGGAGACGGTTGCGAATGGTCCTCGCCGATACCCCAGGAGCAACAGTGTCCCTAATTTGCTGGGAAGTGGCGGTGCGGTCCCCTACGGCACTGCGTAGGATCCTACGGTCTTGGCGTGCATCCGTGCGTCGCTGCGGTCCGGTCCCAGGTCGACGGGAACGTGCACCTTCCGCCGACCACTGGCGACAACATCGATGTACTGTGGAGACCTCACGCCCCACGTATTGAGCAATTCGGCGGTACGTCCACCCGGCCTCCCGCATGCCCACTATACGCCCTCGCTCAAAGTCCGTCAACTGCACATACGGTTCACGTCCACGCTGTCGCGGCATGCTACCAGTGTTAAAGACTGCGATGGAGCTCCGTATGCCACGGCAAACTGGCTGACACTGACGGCGGCGGTGCACAAATGCTGCGCAGCTAGCGCCATTCGACGGCCAACACCGCGGTTCCTGGTGTGTCCGCTGTGCCGTGCGTGTGATCATTGCTTGTACAGCCCTCTCGCAGTGTCCGGAGCAAGTATGGTGGGTCTGACACACCGGTGTCAATGTGTTCTTTTTTCCATTTCCAGGAGTGTATTTATGTAACCGATTTAGTAAAATGCCTTCAATTACTGATGAAACTACCGCATCGTTACAGAAATTTTGTAAAGCGTATACAGAAATTCTATAAAAAGTTTATAACGTAAACTAGGATCTCAAATCACAGTAGTCATGACATAAATATAAGGTAAAATTGCAAATAACACAATGAAGTAAATCTCCTAATTATCAGTAACATGCTGAAGTCGTCTTCTTGTGTCCACGTCCTCGTGGAAAGATACTCGTTACTACACATAGCTGTAAGGATAGTGCCGTCAGTCGGGAGATGTCTTGCTTAATTTGTCCTTAGACTGCGGCGTCTGTAATTGCTCAGAGTTATCATGCCTGCACGACCCTCACCTTCCGTCTTGCGATTCACTTATGTAACTTTCTCTTTGTTACTCGTGTTTAGGTATTGAATCTAAAGGCCTACATTTTTTTTTTCACAGCAGTAGGTTCTGGAATGTGGAATAAATACCGTCTATTTGCCACTCGTCCTCGTAGTTTGATCACTGTAAGCATTTTACTAAACTGATTGTGTTAAGAAATTTCTTGTAGAATTTGAACATTTTCAGTGACCTCAGACTTTGGCTTTTTGTAAGAAACTTGATAATGGCTGCTTGTCATCCGAAGCCGGATGTCAATAAATTGTAATGTGTAAGTGAGACTATATAATACGTATTATAAAATTGGTACGGTTAAAAATCGCTGTAGAAGAGACAGATTAAGATGACATAACATAACACATCACTCTCTCTCTCTCTCTTTTTCTCTCTCTGTCTCTCTCTCTCTCTGTCTCTCTCACACACACACACACACACACACACACGTACACACACACACACTCACACACACACACACACACACACACACACAAGCGCGCGTACACTCCGAAACACGCATGAAAACTTTAGTAACGAGGGAAGTATCAGGCAGTGCAATTTACGAGAAAACGTTAAACTGAGATCTAATTGTGAGGCCGAGACGCACCGAGTGTAACAAGGGCACATACCTCACTATACTGCCAGTGAGTTGACGGAATTGGAAAATGAAACTTACATTTGTTGTAAACTCGTTACTAAATACGTTTTGACTTCGCTCATGTGCTATGAAGTGTCGTTACGTTGACTTAGTCTTAATGGTCTTTCCACACACTTTGTTGGCATAAGTAATGAAAAAAATCAGCTCTTTTTAATTAGACGTAAACATAGGGCCACAGGTCTACATTGGAGAAAATTTAGAAAATTGGGAATTTGTGGTAAGTTCTACTTAATCTAACTTTAACTTACGCTAAGGACAACACACACACCCATGCCCGAGGGAGGACTAGAACCTCCGACGGGAGGATCCGTACGAACCGTGGCAACACGCCCCAAACTGCGTGTTCTATAACACGCTGGATTTTAACAAAACGAGGGTAAGTGTTTTTGGCCATTGCAGTGTGCCTTCCGCGTAATACGCTAATTTTCAAAGCGTGTCAACAACTGACTTCATATTCAGATGATTGCGACGATGGAATGTAGATCTCGAGTGAAGAAACCTCCCCACCCCCCTCCATCACCTCCTGATTGATAACTATCGGAAGTACAGCAAAGCCACAAAAGTACATTCAATCGCTTAGTTTAAATTTTCGAAACTGATCTATAATTCTGTGAATAAAATATCGCATGGGACATACACTTTTTATTTTGAAATTTTCGTGCTAGATTTTTAATTAGTTTAAAAGTTCTCTTCTGCTAGTTTCTTTCAAGTATTTTATTCTCTTGTCAAGAAGGTCACAGACTATCACCCCTTTCGTGATCACAACACGGGGGACAGGTATGTCGCCACAGAAAATATGCTAAACAGATCGAAAACTGTGGCTGACGTGCTGAAGTGGCAACACGTGAAGCACAGCAATGTGTTTTAAAAAGAAAGAAACTGCATGTTGTACTGGAGCTTAGTGTGCGTGATGCAGTACAACCGGCGTAGTGTTGAGCTTCTTTCGTGGCTCTGAATTGTGAGTACGAGCTGGGGCACAATGGGCGCCGTTGTCTGTAGTAGATGACATCCGGCCGCCTGAGTGGCTTTAACTGTCTTCTTTAAGTGGTTTAACACAGGACACTGACTGTTTCTTTGCTCTCTTAAACGTTGCAAGAACTGCTCCCCTTTACGTCGCCGTCTGTGTACCATAAAACACACACATTCACAGACACATAGACACACAAACAAACAAACAAAAAATTAAGATAATTCCACAAGCGATTGGATAGTCTCTGGTGGTTCTAGGGCACTCTACCTCATTGCGTATTGTTTATGACACAAGGCTGCTAAGGCCAAGGCTGCATTGAATAAGCAACTAGCCGTTTATCAGCAATTTTGTTCGACACGAAAACGCTATATTTTGATAAACAGTGTTTTGCTGTAGTGAGATCTTTGCAGTAGGAGAAAGAATTTCAAGTCATATCATTTCTAAACACATTTAATGTTGTAAGTAACCGATAAAGTAATATGTGCATACGATACATGGACAACGACTCTGAGCTACGTCCGCCCAAGTTGTCTCGAATGTTAACTGCATACTCTTTCATCAGGGCACTCGCTAAGCGAGTTGATTTGTCTAGCAAGTGCCAAGGAAATACTTACACACATTACGAAAGAGCTAAACTATTTCTCTTCGTTTTCCCAACACTTGAGATAAATTAAAGTAACACTGGAAGTAGGGGGGGTCGTATCAAGTGACGAACCCCTCAAGGAGCTCAGTCTTCGTTGGCTGCGTAACAGGTTTTGCGAATCCCTAATTCCTGAGCTAGGGACTACAGAGCGCTGTCAGTGCTCTGTAATCCCAGGCTCTAGACATGCCGTGGAGGTCACATAAGAACTTACACTGTAAACTACTTTGAGGCCGGTGCCGCTATGACAGTAGCCCCTAAACATTAGCTGACTATAGTTTACAATTGCTTATTGTTCTTAATTTCTTTCGTGTCCAAGCAACAGTTGATTTAAATAGTAAATATTACAGTGCTTTCGTGAATAAAATAGAGTCAGGAAGAGGTTTTCAAAGGTTTTTCTGGTCTTAAAGGCATATTTGACCCAGTAATGGGACGCATTTGGCCTCGTTGATGTAACTTTATTTTGTTAAACGTTTCGAATAACTAAGAAACGAAGCATGTAATGTGAAGAGGCTGCTTTCGTAACCCAGAATTTTCCTTGATATTTACTGACGAAACTGATGTTCGATCTACACTCCTGTAAATGGAAAAAAGAACACATTGACACCGGTGTGTCAGACCCACCATACTTGCTCCGGACACTGCGAGAGGGCTGTACAAGCAATGATCACACGCACGGCACAGCGGACACACCAGGAACCGCGGTGTTGGCCGTCGAATGGCGCTAGCTGCGCAGCATTTGTGCACCGCCGCCGTCAGTGTCATCCAGTTTGCCGTGGCATACGGAGCTCCATCGCAGTCTTTAACACTGGTAGCATGCCGCGACAGCGTGGACGTGAACCGTATGTGCAGTTGACGGACTTTGAGCGAGGGCGTATAGTGGGCATGCGTGAGGCCGGGTGGACGTACCGCCGAATTGCTCAACACGTGGGGCGTGAGGTCTCCACAGTACATCGATGTTGTCGCCAGTGGTCGGCGGAAGGTGCACGTGCCCGTCGACCTGGGACCGGACCGCAGCGACGCACGGATGCACGCCAAGACCGTAGGATCCTACGCAGTGCCGTAGGGGACCGCACCGCCACTTCCCAGCAAATTAGAGACACTGTTGCTCCTGGGGTATCGGCGAGGACCATTCGCAACCGTCTCCATGAAGCTGGGCTACGGTCCCGCACACCGTTAGGCCGTCTTCCGCTCACGCCCCAACATCGTGCAGCCCGCCTCCAGTGGTGTCGCGACAGGCGTGAATGGAGGAACGAATGGAGACGTGTCGTCTTCAGCGATAAAAGTCGCTTCTGCCTTGGTGCCAATGATGGTCGTATGCGTGTTTGGCGCCGTGCAGGTGAGCGCCACAATCAGGACTGCATACGACCGAGGCACACAGGGCCAACACCCGGCATCATGGTGTGGGGAGCGATCTCCTACACTGGCCGTACACCACTGGTGATCGTCGAGGGGACACTGAATAGTGAACGGTACATCCAAACCGTCATCGAACCCATCGTTCTACCTTTCCTAGACCGGCAAGGGAACTTGCTGTTCCAACAGGACAATGCACGTCCACATGTATCCCGTGCCACCCAACGTGCTCTAGAAGGTGTAAGTCAACTACCCTGGCCAGCAAGATCTCTGGATCTGTCCCCCATTGAGCATGTTTGGGACTGGATGAAGCGTCGTCTCACGCGATCTGCACGTCCAGCACGAACGCTGGTCCAACTGAGGCGCCAAGTGGAAATGGCATGGCAAGCCGTTCCACAGGACTACATCCAGCATCTCTACGATCGTCTCCATGGGAGAATAGCAGCCTGCATTGCTGCGAAAGGTGGATATACACTGTACTAGTGCCGACATTGTGCATGCTCTGTTGCCTGTGTCTATGTGCCTGTGGTTCTGTCAGTGTGATCATGTGATGTATCTGACCCCAGGAATGTGTCAATAAAGTTTCCCCTTCCTGGGACAATGAATTCACGGTGTTCTTCTTTCAATTTCCAGGAGTTTATATTTTCTTCCCTAAAACGCTTGAAATATATATTGCTGTTTGACGGGTTTCCAGGCTCTCCTTGTCACAGCGTTCACTCAGATGGCTTTTCGGGCTGGACTGATAGGAAATTACGAGTCGCATGACAGAAGTAAAGCTATCACAGTGAAAGTAAACTGCGTAACCAAAATTCATGTATATAAAACTAAATATCGCTTGAACAAGTCTACTTACGAATTAATCCTTTACACTTTAGACTATAAGCAGAACGACTAGTACACCTGAAAATGATGCAAGCTGGAATTTTTTATCAGAACGCTTACACCAGGTGCTAATGTTTAGCCTTACTAACATGGCGAAAGTAGGTTTCAAGTCTGTGACGTCATGACAACCCCCACTATTATACCTGAATGGGTGGAATGTTGAATGTCACAACGAAATGGGATCTCGGGTTAAACATCCGAACTCTATTGAAAATAAAATCTCAAAACCAAGGTGTGCCGATGGGAAGAATGGCTGTTGAGGTGAAAAGGTCGTTATCGGACAAATTCTGCAGAACCATTCAGACCTCATTTGTAGAAGGTTTATCCAGGCAAGCGGAGCTCTGTCTACATGTACTCTTATTTCCCTAATTCAAAACAAAGAGAACCATCAGATCGCAGATCGTTCTTATTCTCAGAGAGTTAAAAAAAACCTGTAGTAGGCGATGTGTGTATTTACCGAAAAGCCCCCCTACTGCTCCCTCAAAGCCAGGAAGAACGGGGTACAGAAAATCTTCGCCGATAAATGGCTCCCACTCTTCGGTAGAATATGAATTCATTCAGAGCCCTGTTAGAGGAGATAAGACTGCTACCACAGGAATGAACATTAGGCATATGCCTACAGGAAACATACATCAAAGCTTCTGACGCTCTTATGCTAAGACTCTGAGACCACCGTGTCCACCCATCGGACAGAGAGGCTCTCAAAGAGCTAATTAAGTAACTCCCACGTCCATTCGTCCCCCTAAGAAAGTTTAATTCTCGTTATACTCTCTGAAAATCCACGACAAGCTGACTGTCTTCTCTTCTCTGAGTACTTTAGTAACCAGAATACACGTCAAGCGACGGACTTCATCTTTGGCAATGGCGTTCTTCTCTGCCGTAGACCTTTCCATTTGTTCGCCTATACTTGCAGACACCGCTCAGTGGAAAGTTGGGACCGATTTTCATTCAACTGACCACTTCCCAGTCTATATGAAGATGGTATCTGCTCTTTCGGACATGTCCGAAAGAACAGATACCATCTCTTTCGGTCATGTCCGAAAGAATAGATACCATCTTCATATAGATAAGGCTCACCGGCCAATGATCTTCTTCAGTACGGATGCACTCACGTTGCTCACATTGTGGGTAATGAGTATAGTGGGCAGGGCCACTACCAATGTAGTGTGTGGACAGTGAGTTGCAAATGTGAGTCTCACGGGGAGCGTGCCAGAGATAAATCCCTGCAGCAGCACTATCCTCTGTGTCCTCGATGGCTCAGTCGGATAGAGCGTCTGCCATGTAAGCAGATCCCGGGTTCGAGTCCTGATCGGGGTATACATTTTCAGCTGTCCCCTTTGATATTTATCAATGCCTGTAAGCAGCTAATGGTCTGGATTTCATTGCAATTTCATACTTCATAGTCTGGTTACACAGGAAACAAACCAGCCAAATGGGTTCTCAGCAAAGCAAAACGGACGCAGTGTAGTCAGCTAGCTATATTTGAATACACAGATAGCGTCCCCGACGGGGTGGACCACATCACAAGCGTGATCCACCACGCTGCTGAAACACCTACTTCACAGATCTCAATACTGCAAAAGTGGTAGACAGTCCTCTGATGAGATAACGAATTTACCCCTGCATACAGGCACATGCGGACAGCACTGCGAAGGTTCAAATACAGGCCATCAGGAGAAAACCTAGCAGCCTTTCGAATAGAGAAAGCAAAGGTTCGGAGATTAATTGAATAAAGTAGTAAAAGAGTTTCTTAGTTTTATATATCGTTCCACTGGATTACAAGAGTAAGGGAATCAATCAGGAGGTTTTCAGAAGGGAAGAGTAGAGGTGCAGAAGCTGTCATACAGCGCAATGGTGTTGATATCACATTTTCTTATTGCAGATACAATGCCTAAATACTTTAATACTTTAACTTCTAGTACATGGCAAGATATCACATTCCACTAAATCAGGAATGCATGGAAAGAGATGAATGGACAATCGTTCCGACAACACAAGAACTTGTCATTGCCCATTGTCCATGTCGGAGTTAGAATCTACTTTGTCTGTAGCGAAGAACCTAGCTCCTGACTGACAGCATTTTCAATAACAACACGCCGTCTCCTCGTAGTTGCTTTTAACAGTGTTTCGTCCTCAGTGAAGAGTTCTGTCACATGTTCTTTGTATGAGGCGATTTTGTTGTCTTCTGTTCTTCCTCTATCCTTATAACCACGTTTCGTGAACTTTAGATGACCCTCAAGAGGTGGGAAGCTTGATCATAAAACAATGATTTTAATTTTTATGTAATCTAAACTGTGTGCATAAGTTGTAATCTTTCCGTCCTGATTTTAGCGTACGTAACTGTATCTGAGGGACAGTCCGTTAGCGTTTAGAATACATTAAGATTCCTAGGCTTTACATTTGATGAAACACTTACTTGCTTGGCACATCTGAACGTCCTCAAAGTAGGATCGTTGATAGCACTCACTATGCTTGATTGGTAAATTTTGAGGGGCAGGCAGAACTTGAATGAAATATTTTTACAAAAGCTTCGTTACATTTCGCATCACGCGGATACATACGATCTTCTTACTCGAAGATACTAGATGCAGTCCATCACGAGGACATTCGGTTGGTTACTAGAGCTTATAGTAGAACCAGCCTCACACCCAATCTCTGATCTGAGGCTGGCAGTCACTAGCTTCATTCAGGCGACAGCTTCTCGCAATGTGACATGCAGATAAATTTTATTCCATGGTACAGTTCACCCAGCATTCAAAAACCATGAGACCACATTGTATTAGACCTAGGCATCATGTGAATAACTTAAATTAGTAGCCATCAGGTCTTGTCATATGTTATAATAAGTATCCAATCTGAATACTGGCTTACCAAAAGACTTTGTTTTTACAGGTTGTAGTATCATACCACAACTCATCTTTTTAAACTCAGATTTTAACAGAATTTATATCAGAAGTATGATTTGAAGTTGTGTGCACAGGGCGATCTAAGTAACGGCATAACGTTATTCGTTTTTCCCGACTGTTTCCCAAATAAATTTATTGTCTTTGATACTGAACATCAGGCAGTTATCAAAGCAATGAAACGGATTTTTCATCTGTTCCGATTTCCTAAATGCACTGCATTTCATCAGCTCTTAAAACAAGGGAAGTTAATGGCATTCTTCTGGGTAGCTGTTCATGTAGGATTACAGAAGAACGAATAAACAGATATAGCTGTGAAGGGGGCTTGTGAGAGGTCGATCACGACACGATTTTCGTCACCTTACACACTATTACTCCACTGTTGAACTAAAGTTCAATGAGCCAATGAGTTACGACTTGGCTGGCTACAAGTGATAACAAGCGTCGAGATGTGAAGACAGCAACTCCCAGGATATAGCACACGAGTCACCTGATCACATCTCCGAACTAATCCAATGCGCTACAAGAACTGCTTTAGGGGACTACATCAAGGGAAGGTCTATGGAGAACAGGTATGGAGAACAGTTAGTCCCACGCACCAATTGATCAAGGTAATTTAGGAAATGGTTATCTTTATCTTAGCGGAGTCGAATCAGAAGGAACAGACCAGTCGTACTGTACGCCGCCTACGCCGCTTAGTGCTGACTTGTGGCTAAACTGAGAAACATTTGTGGAGGTGGTACCATGAGGGGATCTTGCAAGACGAAAACATTCTGATCCTATTACACGTTAGCTATAATCCATTAACTTAAGGTTTCTTGGTCCGGCGCGAGGATTGTATCTGTATATAATACAAGTGCCACAATACTTACAGTGAACCATATTTCAACCGACTGTATTTCATATGCTAGCAGAAGGTTGGCCTTTTGTTTACGTAGGTATCAGTCCTCAGTCTTAGACAACTTCAGGACGAGTTTAATATGTATTTTAAATTTCTGAGACTCATCAGAAGTACTTCATAAAATATTAGGTGACATATTTTAATGTGTCGCGCAGTAGCTGGTTCATCTTATATGTTGGGTTATATACTGAGGGAAAAAAAGTTTGCAACACCAAGAAGGAGTTGTGCGACGTGAACGAAAGCTGGTAGGCGTTTTTCTACATCTGAAAGATGATGTACATTCAGATTTCGCTACAGGCGCATAAGAGTGGCACTGGTAGTGCCACTATGAGGATGCAGATCAGAACTGCTATAAATAAACGCTGTAACGGTCGTGAGTGTTATTTACCTTTGAGGCGGGACATGGTGAGTTTACGTTATTAGTCAAGAATGCCTTTAAGGCAACAAGGACCATCGTCTTCGGCGTATCGTTCTGCAACTGCAGCAGCAATTTGAGCAGCAGTTGGCACCAAAGTGACACAACGACCTGTTACAAATTGGTTGCTTCAAGAACAGCTCCAAGCCACATGTCCTGTAGCTTGCATTCTGCTGACAGCAAACTACCCTCCTTTGCGACTTCAGTGGTGTCAAGCGAGAGCTCATTGAAGGACAGGGTGGAGGTTTGTTGTATTTTCTGATGAAATCTGGTTCTGTCTCGATGCCAGTGATGGCTGTGTGTTGGTCAGGAGGAGGCCAGTTGATGACCTGCAACCAACCTGCCGGCGTGCTAGACACACTGAACAAATGCCTGGAGTCATTTTAGGTTGCAATTTCGTATGACAGCAGGAGCACTCTCGTGGTTATCCCACACACCCTAACTGCAAATTTGTAAGTCAGTCTGGTGCTTCGATCTGTTGTGTTGTCATTCACGAATAGCGTTCCAAGGGGTGCTTTCCAACAGGATAGCGCTCACCCACATACCGCTGTTGTAATCCAACATGCTCTATCGAGTGGCGACATGTTGCCTTGGCCTACTCAATCACTACATGTAGAAAGATCCGAGCACATGTGGGACATCATCGAATGGCAAATCTAGCGTCATCTACAAACAGCATTGACCGCCCCTGTATTGACTCACCAAGTGCAACAGGCATGGAACTCCATCCCACAAAGGTACATCCGGCACCTGCAAAACACAATGCAAACACTTTTGCATGCTTGAATTCAACATTCTGTGTGTTACATCGGTTATTGAAGTACCAGCATTCCACATTTGCAATGGCTTATCTCGCACTAACATTAATCTGTGATCTTACAATGTTAATCATTTAAATATGTTGTCCAGACAAAAGTATTCCCGAAACTTCATCACTCCACATTAATTATTTTTTGGTGCTCCGATTTTCTCTCTGTCGGTGTGTATAGAGTGATTAGCTGTTTATCTACCTCTCTCTCTTTTTTTAGAATAATGGTCGACCAGCCACATGTCTATGAGAAACACATTCATATATTTTTATTTTTTATTAGACTGGAAGTTGATGTGTTTTATCTCATGTTTGTTACTGTCTTTATGCCGTACTGAACGATAATATCTAATATGTTTTACACACACAAGCTCAAAAAGAATTTTGTATTGATGCGGATAACGTTGAGCAGCCCGAATCCAATCATAAACATCTGAAAATTATGCTCTTGGCGTGTAGCGCCTCTATGCTGTGTGGTGAGTGACTATGTTAGTTATTGGGACTGTATTGTTGACATCAAGGTCGACCAAGAAATTCTATGACATTGCCTGTTGGATTCTGTCACTGGATTTTTGGACAGCATTTGCCTGAGGATTTTTCTGGCGCTTCGCCAGCGTTAGTCGTTAGCTTTGTCAAAGTTTCACCCTCGGAGGTCTGGAGTCGAGCTCGCGTACGCTGAGTTCATGTACCTGTCGCACAAACGTCTGATTCCCATTTCCCGCTCATTACTGTCGTAGCTATCCCGTTGCTACCTGCAACGGTCGTCCGTTGCAGCATGGAAATTCCAGATCCGTTTAGTTTGAGGCTTACCACTTTCTCGTTTTTGTAATATTTATGAAGTTCTATGACTTCCCTGAGCAATCGAGCGTTGTACCTCAAACCCACAGTGAGAACTTCCGCGTTGGTGAATTTTATTATGTGATGAGTCTTACACAGCACGTGCTCCACCACAGCCGATTTCTCCACGTGTCCCAAACTGCAATGCCACTTATGCCCGGGGATCCCGCGTAGTCTTTTCCACATGTATAGTATATGCAGTATGTTTGCGGAATTGCAAGTGCGTCCCTTTTGTACGTTGCCGTCTGATACATTCTTTGATTTTCTTAGTTGGTTTGTAAATAGTCTTTACATAGCGTTTGTACAATATATGGCTGATTCTTCCCACCACCCTGGGGACATATGACAGAAAGTCCGTACCTGATATTCTTTCTTTCGACCCGTCATTTCGCTGATTGTTATGTTTCGTGACGCCTCTTATACAACTGGTGGAGTACCCATCGATCCTCAGGACGTTTTCCAGACGTTGCATCTCGTGTCCGAGGTGCTTCGGAATCGTTTTGCATGCGTTACGAGCATATTGATAATCCCTCTTTTCTGGCTCGGTTGGTGGTTTGACAGTTTTTTCATGTTATCAGTCTGTGTATCTCAGTTTTCGATACACGTAGTATCTCAGGTTCTCGCCATTCCTTGTAACCAGCAAATTCAGAAATGGTAGATGTTGGTGCCTTTCTACTGCCATATTAAATTTTATGTTTTCACGGTGACCGTTCAGATGTCTTTGGAAGTTATCGAGCTGTTCTTCACCAGCGTACCTGTACTACACCTTAGGTTCGCATGGTGCTAAGTCCAGGGCCTTTGCCGGCCGGTGTGGCCGTGCGGTTCTAAGCGCTACAGTTTGGAACCGAGCGACCGCTACGGTCACAGGTTCGAATCCTGCCTCGGGCATGGATGTGTGTGATGTCCTTAGGTTAGTTACGTTTAATTAGTTCTAAGTTCTAGGCGACTGATGACCTCAGAAGTTAAGTCGCATAGTGCCTAGAGCCATTTTTTTCCAGGGCCTTTCTTTCGAAATGTTCCACGAAGAAACTGGACACCACTTGACTGAGTGGTGTACCCATTGTGACGTCTCCTAGCTGTCAGTAGAAATCACTGTTTCCCATGAAGTAGCATGTGGTAAGACATGCGTATAAAAGCTTGGTAATGCCATGTGGTAAAATGGAACCGACATGCTCCAGAGAATCATTGAGTGGGACACTGGTAAACCAAGAAACAACGTCAGAGTTGTCAAGGAAGCCGTTTGGTCAAATCTATAGTTCCTTCAGCTTCTTGATTAAATATTTCGAGACGTTTTGTATGTGTTGCTTTCACAATGAATATCTCCGTAACTGTTTCGACGGAAGAGTTCCCATGCTGAGTTTTCTTTCGTATACTGAATATGTACTTTTCTATCGTTTAATGTAGCACTCCTACCACACTTTGTCACAGAATTTTGGTGGTTACCCATATCCGTAAACTGAAACGCGGTGTAGCGTGAATATTTGCTACGGAGTCCGGTCCTAATGCAGTATATGCTCTGAATGCTAGGGATTTCCATCGTACACATAGTTTGCTGCTCGTAGCTGTTCCAGCTAAAGTTTTTAATGTTAAGATAACGTTTTACACTCATAAGACATAGCTGAATAAAAAAAATTGACTTGACTTGTCAAATATAAGAAATCAAAATTCCTTGAAAATAAAAAAAGGAAAAATTTCATCCTGGAAATAGGGCCAATTTTCCGAACGTGGGGAGTGCATGTATACGTAGAAGTGCTGATCTTGGCTGTGTTCCAATGGCCGATCTTTCTATTTTCTTCTTCCGACAAACTGAATTTATATTTCTGCTAGGGATCGTGCAGAAACTGCTCCACATTGAACTTTAATGATGTCAGTGAAATACAGAGAAGTACTCGACGGAAGAGCTAATCATTAGACTCTGGAACTGATTTACCTGCAATTTTTACTGCTAGTCTTATGTGTCTGAAGTTGAAATTAGAACGCGTAATGGAAATCTACCTGCACCAACCGCCTCCCCTTCCACAAGCTCTTGAAACACTCAGAGAATCCCATCGATTCTACTTGTCATTGAGTGCTACACATGACTGGGACATATTAACACGTCACCGCTAATTATAAAGACGCGTCCATAATTTACTCAGTGAAAAAATACGCCAGAAACGGCACAAACATGCAGTAAACGTAATAAAACATTACCTGTAAACGCAGTTAAGCATTGGCTAACTTTGCACTGACTTACAGAACGCAGTCCTGCTCTATACTATTGACACCTTCGAAAAAGTCAACCTCCCTATGACAACTAAACTGAAACCAACTTTTTCGACTCCTACCTTCATCATTCCTAGTTGTCGGCCCCGATAGCTTAGTGGTCAGCGTGACGGAATGCCGTCTACGCGCCCGAGTTCGATTCCCGGCTGGGTCGGGGATTTCCTCCACTCAGGGACTGGTCGTTGTGCTGTCTTCATCATCATTTCATCCCCATTCGGCGCGCAGGTCGCCCAATGTGGCGTCGAATGTAATAAGACCTGCACCAAGGCGGCCGGACCTGCCCCGCAAGGGGTCTCCCGGCCAATGACGCCAAACGCTCATTTCCATTTTCCATCCCTAGTAATCCCACCTTCAACCACGTCACCGCTCCAAAAGTCCACGGACACACTGACACCTTTGCTGTTCCTTTCACGCCTAGCTTCCAGTATATGCCCGCTCATAACTCCATCACATACCACCACCTCAGATTGTAGAACGTCCTTTCTCTCTCCTAAAAACCGTACCAAAAGTACAACGCCATCCTTTGTGTGGGTTATTATCCTGAGCTGTTAAAAACCGCAAAAGTTCTTCTCCCAAGTTTTTTTTGCTTCCTCCAGTTCCTAGAACGAAATGCAATCAATCCACTCTACTCTGTCCATGCCAGCTGAAGGCTGAAACATTGTAACCTCCCCACAAAAATTAGGAAGGACAATATTTAGGAAATGTTAATGGGAATGGAGCTACGTGTAACTTTCCCAAGGAAATTTTTATAATAATATTTTAAATGTGAATAGACATAGAGCTAAGTGTAACCTCACAGCAATTAACTTTAAAGACAATGACAATTAAATGAAAATTAGCAATCTGACCCAAGTATAAGTTCCTCACAAAAAATGAAAGTCAATTCAATGATAATGAAATCTCAGTCACAATGAAAATACAAATAGACCGAAATGTCGATCTTTAGGCCCTGATTAAACTCAAATTCTTACCTCAGTAAAACTGCATCTGCTCTTATTTTTCGCCATAGCTTGGAGGAAATGCATCGCAAAATATATTTTTTTTAATTTAAAGGGAACTTTTCTTTAAGGAAATGTAAGGCAAATATTCTTTCAAAAAAGGATTCTTTGTTAAAAATGGTTGGTTTGAAAACAAAATTATTATTGGGGCGATTCTTGAACAAATTAGTTACAGTTAATTTACATTACATTATCATATGTGCGCAATGCTGCTTCATTATCTTATTTAAAAAATATACCTCGTCCTGAATCTTGACCAGAGTGCCATGTCGACGCCCGCCGACTCCTCACACACAACTGCTAACTCCCTACATGCAACTGAACTCTCTCACAACTAGACCGCAACTGAACTGCTCTCTCGCGCGGTCAAGCGCAGACTATGAACGACAAATAGCTCTCTGGTCAGAGACTCTGCAATGCCTCGCCATCGCCGCCATACAACATACGTGTTTCATAACCCTCCACTGGGGGGGGGGGTAAAAATTTGGAAGCGATGGTGAGTCATTTGGACTTGCCAAGCGCGGCAAAATTTTTTCTTTAATTAATCAACTTTTACAATTTACAGAATATTCAGATGTAGTGCATGAAGTAAATGTGGTGCACATGCACCGAGTACAAAACATTTCAGACAAAGACAAAATGAGTACAAAACATATCAGCAAATCAGAAAAATGTATATACAAATTATTTGATAGATAGCAAAGTGCACACGCACTGAAAAATTCTTTTGCATTTTCAGAACAAATAAACAGAATGGTAAAAAATCATGTTGACAAGTGACATGAGTGTACATGCACTGCAGTTCAGAACATATCAGTAAATGGCGAAATGTATATACAATGAGTAATAAATGACATAAGTGTATACGCACTGAAGTATTGAACATATCATAAAAGGTATACAGAATGAGTGCAAATCATATTGAAAAATGAGAAAAGTGCACAGGCACTAAAGTTCAGTAGAAAACATATTAACACATAACATAAGTGCACATGCACTGAAAAACTGTTTAATATTTTTACGACAAATAAACCTAACGAGTACAAACTATATTGACAAATGACAAAACACGGACTGTAGTACTCTCTAGTATTTTTCTACAACAAACAAACAAATCAAGGAGTGTAATAAAGTGCACATGCACTATAGAAGTCTTTAGTAATTTCAGGATAACTGATATTATTAACGAAAGAAAGGAAGTGCACACGCACTGTATATGACTTTTTCATTTTACAAGAATTAGGGAAGGAATAGGAAGGATTGCGTCATGGTTGTAGCACTTAGGTTGCACGCAGCTGCACTGAAAGTCCATATCTTTCCACAGAAGTACAACACCAAGTGAGACAATTTGCAGTTCTTTTCCCAGAAGTATTTATCAGCGTATCCAAGACACTGAAATGTCGTAGTAATATTCCCTGTTATCATTTTGGCAGTACATCAGGTACACCAAACAGTGGGACCATAATAACGTCTTCATCGCTCACGGTGGTGGACAGCATGTCGTGTCAACACCACGCTCTTACAAGGCACACCAACGTAGAATTAGTGCAAAAACCAAATATAGTGCTCCATGATCATGAGGATGGACAGAGCAAATGGATATTACAGTAATTCCAGGTAGTTAGGTCAGAAGGTGAAGAACATTAAGTCACATAGTAGTCTTCATTGAGAATTACATTAGTAGTTTGCGGCATTCATAGCCCAGTTATTGAACATTTCTGTACCATGTATTCAGTATTACAGAATAATGTTCATAAAATTAAATTATTGGCATCATGCGTAATCGTATTACAATAAACGGTGGCAGTCCTTGGCCAGTTACAAAACATATTTAGTATGACAGAATAATGTTCATCAGAAGTCTTCATTGAAAAAAAGAGTCAATTATTGGCCTAGCATTAACATAATACATTGAGTTATACAAATTATTGGCACTCATTGGCCAGTTACCAAAACATGAAAAGTCATCATTGAAAACAAGAGCTAATTAATGGCATAATTATTAACATAATTCATTTAGTGACATTAATTATTGGCACTCAGTGGCCAGTTATAGAACATGAAAAGTCATCATTGAAAACAGGAGCTAATTAATGGCATAATTAATAACATAATTCATTTAGTGACGTTAATTATTGGCACTCAGTGGCCAGTTAGCAAAATATGAAAAGTCATAATTCATTTAGTTATATTAATTATTGGCACTCAGTGGCCAGCAAGTATTGAATAGTATAAAACATTGTTCATCATTCAGTATTATTCAGAACTCTCTTAAATGAGTAGCATTATTTGAAACTGGTGATACACACCATTAAGAAGTCATGATTAAAAATCAGTTAATTACAGTCATAGCATTAATAATCATGGGCATTATAAGTAGTCTCATTACAATAAACAGTGGCAGTTATTTGCCAGTTACAAAGCATTATTTTTTTTTTTTTGTATCATTAAGAAGTCATTACTGAAGTGACATACTATTCAGAGCTGATCAGTATTATTCAGAATTCTCTTAAACTAGTAGCATTATTTGGGACTGGTAATACATTTTTTTTTGTTTCTGTGCTAGTTAGTTAGCAATGCATTGCTTTGGGTAATTATAAGGGAAAGCAAGAAGAGAAAAAGAAAAAAAATTGCTTCTGGGTTGTTCCTGTAAATGAAAAATGTGTAACGTCATTCGTCATGAGTCAGCTGTAGCAAGGTTGTGACACAAGTGGATAAAAAAATGCAATTACTAGTATAGGCTTAATGAGTAACAAGTTTAGTAACTATCATGAAAGGCTTCTCCTGGAAAAAATACAAAATGGATTATTGGGCTGAAAGAAGAAACGCAGACTATGCTGAAAAGTAGTGAACTTCGAATTAACAGGTAGTGAAATGTGTATAAAAAATGTGTTCCATAGCTGTCCTTTCTAAAACCTTCAGTCATCATACCATACGATATAAAACATACTGTCAAAACAAACTGCAACAAATACTTAAATAACTACATAGCTTAAATACATAAACTTCAACATCATCCTCATCTGTAAAGAAAAACTTCATTATCCATATTATCACAACTTCATTATTATCATCACCTGTAAAGAAAAACTTCATTATTCATAGTAGCATATTCTTCATCATTACTCTTCATCAGCATTCATTATCATCTGCAAAAAATCACCTCATTACTCATTAAACAACTATTCCTTATCTCTAGCATATTTCATCACTAAAACTAAGATGTGTAGTTCTGTCTGACAGCCTGCATCAATCGCCTTGTATTCGGAAAGAAAAAATTAGTTAAGACTGCTATTCTACGATGTGCATAGTATATTCTTGTTAATTCTGATCCATTTACTCTTCCTTATAAGGTTTTTGCATCTTATTTTGTTTATTCCGTAGGTGAAATTCCCATTTTTGTTTCATTTATTTCCTTTACGCATCATTTCTTTCTGAAATTGATGAACAAAGATTAATGTCTTGCATTTAAATCATATACCCACTAAATAATGACTGGTTAATGGTGACATAATTAAGCATACAGCATAACATGACAGAAAACGTAATGTGTCAAAAGCATAGACAGTGCTCAGAGGCAAAAAATGTACTGAGAATATCACAATGCAGCAGAAAAAAAAGAAAAATGTAAAACAGTCACGATGTTGAGATATCATAGGGCAAAAAATGTCAAAGTCAACTGGTGTGTGTTATACCTTAACTATTTCACAGTGCATACAAACAAAACATGAAAACAATCGTACATAAAAAAGACAAAATGTGACGCTCGTTGTGTTCAGCTTGTATGTAGTGTAGTTAATAGAGGCGATAATTAAAGACTTTAATGGAGAGAGAATTTGATAAAATTAATACGTCACTACATAGAATTGCATAATTATTCATAAAATGCGTAAGTTCATATGGAAAAATATGCACGGTCTGATGTGTAACGACAAGAAGAGCGACCTGCTAACCTTACCTTGCCGGGCACTTGCCAAGAAAAAATACGATAGTCATCAATAATTAGTCACGTGAATATAATTGCAGAAATGATCATAAAAATTAGTAAATAGCATTACAGTGTGATAAATCGTATAGTATGTTCACTCAACAAAGGGTTTTATGTTGGATAAGTGGTGGTTTCCTTTCGATTTTCTGGTTCTCAGAGTTTCGACGTGTACAACATTGGGGTGAGGAATGCTGCGAATTCGATATGGACCTGCGTATAGAAGTTCAAATTTACTGCGCTTACCTTTTATTTTATTGGATAAATAGTGTGTTCGTACTAATATCTTCTGTCCAATGTGAAAGTCTCGGCGTGTACAAACCTGTTTTTGTTGTCTTCTCCGGCGCTCTGCGGCACGTTTGATGTTGTTCAGCGCAATGTCAATTATTTCGTGGTGTCGTAATCGACGACAGGTAGGGAAGTTTACTAATTCTTTAATTTTGTTTGGTGGTTCAACGTTTTTCAGTATAACAGACGGAGATAGCATAGTGGATTCATTTGGAATGGAATTAATTACATCTTGGAATGAGAATATGTGTGTATCCCAATTAATGTGTCTTTTGTGGCAGTATATTCTACACAGTTTATCAATTTCTTTCATTAATCGTTCACAAGGGTTCGAAGAAGCATGGTACTTGGATATATAGATCGGAGAAATGTTTCTAGCTCGTCACATGCGTGTCCATATAGCAGAACGAAATTGTGATCCATTGTCAGAAATTACTCTCATCACATGCCCTACATGAAATAGAAAATGTTTTACAAATGCTTTCGAAACAGTTTTAGCAGTAGCTTTGCGTAACGGAGTGAAAGTAACAAATTTTGAAGTGAGTTCAACAGCGACAAAGATGTAGCAATAACCTCTATTAGTTCTCGGAATTGGACCAAAAATGTCTACTGCGGCCATATGTTTTAATTTTACAGGTGTAATGGGATATAATGGAGGAATATGTGAAGTGGTGTCTGACTTAGCTTTCTGGCAAATTTTACATGACGCTAAAACTCGTCGTATACGTTTTTCCATATTGGCAAAATAACAGTTCTGTCTCAGTATAAGAAAACATTTTCTGGCTCCGTAATGTGCGTATCTTAAATGAGAATACCATATTAATTTGTTAACCAGTTCGCCAGGAATGCATAATAACCAATTGTTGCTGTCAGGATGAGAGCGGCGAAATAGAATGTCATTGCGTTCAGTGTAATGGTTTCTAATCGTAACATTATTCCTATCTTGCCAAAGGTGTTTAATTTCTCTCCACACGTTGTCTTTACTTTGCTCTTTTGCTATGTCCTGTAATGACGACGAAATAAAATTTTCAAATGCAACTTGCTGAATGTACATGACACTGAAATTTGCTTTGCAGAAGTTGGTTGCTACGTCTTGCTGATTGTTGCTGAGAGAACGCGATAGTGCGTCTGCTATAACATTTTGTGTGCCGGGAATGTGAACAATCGTAAAATTAAATTCCTGTAAATTAAGTTTCCATCTACTTAACCTGTCGTGAGTAAATTTAGCTGAAAGTAAAAGTTGTACCGCTCTGTGGTCTGTGTAAACGGTGGTATGTCTGCCATAAAGAAAGTGCCGAAATCTCGTAAAAGCCCATACAACACATAACGTTTCCAATTCTGTGACGGAATAATTTCTTTCAGCAGGTGACAAAATGCGACTTGCAAATTCGATGTTTTTAATTACTGTTGAGCCATCTTCTTCAATTTCCTGAAAAATGTGTACGCCTAAAGCGGTGTTAGAACTGTCGGTGGCAATGGAAAAATTTCTTGTAAGATCTGGGTGCGATAAAAGTGGAGCATTCAACAAAGCATGTTTCAGGTTCACGAATTCAGAATGTGCTTGCTTATCCCAAGACCAAATAGTATTTTTACCTGTTCATTGGCATAATCTAGGTGTGTCTAAAGCAGAGTGATGAATAAATTTGTGAAAAAAGTTAATTAAGCCCAAAAAACTGCGTAGTTGCTTTTTTGTCGTAGGAACAGTAATATCACGTAGAGCTTGAAGTTTTTCCGGATCAGGTGCAATGCCTTATGCTGAAATTACGTGTCCAAGAAATTTTATCGAAGTTTTACCAAAATGCGATTTACTAAGATTAACTGTAAGTCCTTGTGCATGAAAAGTTTGTAACAGAAGTTCAAGAATCATACTGTGTTCAGACCAGTTAGCTTCTGCAATAAGAATGTCGTCTACGTACGTCGTGATAATATTTTTCATGCAAACGTGTGTCGGATGGCGTCAAATTTAATAACATTTTTCGTGAACAAGATTCTGCGTGTCAAAATTATTGCTCATGTTACTGGAATATGCAACCTGTACTGTACGTGGTCAAATTCTATCTTACGTGCTGTTATTTACGGGATGATGCTGTGGCATTTCGACTATTTAAACTGCTCTGTTATTTCTTCCTGACGTATTACGCTATAGATAACACCTATTGTCTGGTTCATTCATGATAATATGTTGTTGCTAATGTTCTTGCTGCTGAAAAGATCGACTGTTATTAAATGTACGCTGAAAATTGTGCTCATTATTTTTTACGTTTGTCATGATAGTCACTTCTATACGGTGCATTGCGATAGGAATTCTAATACTGTGTTTTCTATACGTAGATATTTCCTTGCTGCTATGCGTTACTAGTTGTTGTAGCTGAGACTATACGTGCACGCGGCGAAACATTAAAGTTTGGGTGACCTTGTAGACTGCATTGTTGGTTAGGTATGCTAAGCGGCTGACTTTCATGCTGTTGTGGTGAAAAACGTCTGTTGTTACTAAAATGTGGTTGCGACTGCTCAAAATTTTGTACATACTGATGATTAAAATTTTATCTGATATTAAATTTACGGCGTTAGTTGTCATTATGGGAGTGCCTAATGAAAATTGTCACTTTCGGTAAAAATTTGTCATATCCGGTTTTCAGTACATATTCTTAATCCTACATAGAGCAATAGTTAAAGAGCTGTTTTGATAGATATAAAGGATAGTAGAAGAGAAGGCAGCAGTGCAGAAAACTAAAGATGAAACAGCACTACTACAGCTCGGGGCCCTATGCACGCTACGGCACATATTCATTAAAGCGTAATGAATCCCCTGAGGTTAATTACGTACTGCAAATAAATTTTAGCTTTTGCGTTGCAGGCAATAGCGGTAAAAATCCAAAAGCAAATTGTTGTATTCTTGCTAATTCCAATTTCTGCATTACAGGTAATGCTGTTGAAAGTACAATAGCAAATTGTCTTATCGGGTTCAAAGCCAGCTTCCGCATTACAGGCAATAGCGGTGAAAGTACAAAAATAAATTGTCTTATACAGTGCAAATCGTGTATCTGTGCTCTGTCATTATTAAATTCCTTAGATTTTATTACGGATAAAAACTGCTCGTAATCAACGTTCTCGTCACTGAATTTGAGAATACGTTCAGGTTTGTGTGAGGATCTGTTCGTCTGTGTCATTTCGGATTTCAAGTTGCGTAGCTTTTCAGATTTTAAGTCGTGTAGTCTCTGTAGATTAGCCAAATTATGCGCGCTGCGTAAGTCTGACAAATGTTCACAAAGTGGCGTCTGCTGTGATGTGTTATTGACTGAAATACTTTTCATCTCTGTTACTTCTTGCTGTAAGCTTGACAATTTTCTACGCAACGTGTTATTAGATGAATCTATCTCATTAATTGTCTGCTGTAAATTTTGAAATTCAGGTGTGTGAAGTGTCGTCTGATTTGTTGTCATTATTACTTTCAATAACTTCAATACGACTGGCCAATTCATCACATTTTTCAGTCAGTAATTTTACCTGATCATCGGTTTTAGAATCAGAGGCATTAATCTGTTTTTGCAACTTACGTGTAGTTTCGTTCAGTTTTTTAACGTCAGCTTGAATTACATCGGAATCCTGTGTTAGTTCTAATTGTTCGAATCTATCTGTCACTATCTGAATATCTGCTGTGTGTGTGTCTGTTTTTGATTTAAGGTGGTGGTGGTTAGTGTTTAACGTCCCGTCGACAACGAGGTCATTAGAGACGGAGCGCAAGTTCGGGTTAGGGAAGGATTGGGAAGGAAATCGGCCGTGCCCTTTCAAAGGAACCACCCCAGCATTTGCCTGAAACGATTTAGGGAAATCACGGAAAACCTAAATCAGGATGGCCGGAGACGGGATTGAACCGTCGTCCTCCCGAATGCGAGTCCAGTGTGCTAACCACTGCGCCACCTCGCTCGGTTTTGATTTAAGGTCAGAAATCTCATCACGTAATTCCGCGTTCAACTGTTCGATGGTATTAATTTTGTCCGATACCGTAGCAATATTGTTGTCTACATATGTTTTTGCCTTCGCAAACATTTTACGTTTGTCTTCCTGTCTCTGTGCTGTGATTGTTTCCATTACTTGTCGTTTTACTTTATTTTGATCCTGTATGAATTTGCGGAAACGCGTATCACTGTTTTGTATGTGAAGACTAAGACGTTCGTTAATTTGAGAGTTCTGTTGGTCGAATTTCGCGTCAATCTTTTCATCCATTGTGCGCGAAAGTTCTGCTGTCATTGCTTTAAACTCGTCGCGTAATTGTGTAGCCTTTTCAGAGCATTGTTTAGCGACTCCGCTAATTTCGTCTCTAAGTGTTTCTGTTGCAGCTGTTTGCATTTCCCTTAATTCCAGAGCAACAGACCTAATTTCTTCGCTACTTTTTCTTGAACAAGCCTCAATTTCCTCGCGCAACTGTTCCTTAGTATCATGGCACTGCGCGGCAACGGCTCTAATTTGTTCACTAAGCTGTCTGGAATTGTTGTCTAATTTTTCATTTAAGTGTTGTTTGATATTTTCACTCTGTTGTTTGGAATCTTCCTTATTTTGTAGCAATATTGCCATAATTTGACCCAATGTAACATTATCTACTCCATTCTCTGTACTGTTTGACGGTGTATTTGCAATTGTCGCGTTTTGTGTGACCATTTGGTCATTCTGTAATTTATAAAAAGGTTTATCAGTCGGATGTACACTGTCAGACACTATTTCGGAATTAAATAGATCCGTCGTACTTTCAGTACACCGTCCATTTTCATTAGAAAAATTTCTCTGCACGTTACTTGAATTTTCCAAACCGGGTGTGTTAAGCTGGGCAGCGCTCATTACAACAGAACGCCCCGCGTCATCGATTGTCGTCAAATCAACAGAGGACATAACCGAGTTCGTTTGTTCATCATTAAGACAAAATCATCATTAGTGGTTGGAATGCACTGATTGTCAGTGAACGCAGGATTGTCATCATTACACTGCGTGTCACAATTACTATCGGTACGTTGTTTAAGTCGGTAATTTCATTCATAATACCTCGCGATACACTATTCACAGTCTTTCGCGGCATTTTTACAATAGTCACAATTATTCACAAAACAAATAAGCACAATGCAAAAACAACACACAAATACAACAGAGCAACGAATTGCCGATGATCTGAGGAAAGAAAAGTCATAAAATTAGTAAAAGCGTTGCGCCAAATGCTAATTATATTTAAACAAATAAGAGCAGATATCTGGCTACGTTTCAGAAGATTCTCAACGAAATACGATCCTGGGCTGGATGTCGCCAAGTGTAACCTCCTCACAAAAATTAGGAAGGACAATATTTAAAAAATGTTAATGGGAATAGAGTTAAGTGTAACCTTCCCACGGAAATTTTTATAATAATATTTTAAATGTGAATAGACATAGAGCTAAGTGTAACCTCACAGCAATTAACTTTAAAGACAATGACAATTAAATGAAAATTAGCAATCTGACCCAAGTATAAGTTCCTCACAAAAAATGAAAGTCAATTCAATGATAATGAAATCTCAGTCACAATGAAAATACAAATAGACCGAAATGTCGATCTTTAGGCCCTGATTAAACTCAAATTCTTACCTCAGTAAAACTGCATCTGCTCTTATTTTTCGCCATAGCTTGGAGGAAATGCATCGCAAAATATTTTTTTTTAAATTTAAAGGGGACTTTTCTTTAAGGAAATGTAAGGCAAATATTCTTTCAAAAAAGGATTCTTTGTTAAAAATGGTTGGTTTGAAAACAAAATTATTATTGGGGCGATTCTTGAACAAATTAGTTACAGTTAATTTACATTACATTATCAGATGTGCGCAATGCTGCTTCATTACCTTATTTAAAAAATATACCTCGTCCTGAATCTTGACCAGAGTGCCATGTCGACGCCCGCCGACTCCTCACACACAACTGCTAACTCCCTACATGCAACTGAATTCTCTCACAACTAGACCGCAACTGAACTGCTCTCTCGCGCGGTCAAGCGCAGACTAGGAACGACAAATAGCTCTCTGGTCAGAGACTCTGCAATGCCTCGCCATCGCCGCCATACAACATACGTGTTTCAACATATATACCTTTGTCAGGCTGCAAACCTACCAACCTCTCGATACATGCACGCTATCCATTAGTTTTTTTCCACAAACACATCCAACATCTTTCCTATAATATCCTGTCCAGTCCCACGTCCCTACCCAAACCTCCAATCAAGTATTACCAAGAGTCACCACTATTTTTATCTCCATATCACCAACACCAAGTCATGTGCCTTATACATTTTTATCGAAATAAAAATTTTGTTTGGCTTTTAATCATTTTAAATCAAAGCTGAAAGGCGATAGCATGGAGAATAAGTAAACAAGAAAGCAAAAGGGAACACACAAGATGTAAAATTAACAATATGGCTTAACAAGGCAGTACACTTGGCGTTTGTAATAACTACTCTCAATAAAACACATAAGACGTGCAAATACAGATATAAATCAGAAGTGAGACATGATTCAGCGCCTGTATGGTTGGCCGAAATCGGTGTTCTGCTTCTTTATATAAGTTGGTCCTTCGGGGTTTCGACTAGTAGAGACAGAGTGGCTTTTCAGGCCGTAAAAGAGCAGGCCGGGTGCCACTGCTGGGCGAGGTCATAGAGGCCAAGTGGCGGTATGAGAGAGTGCGGCCAGGCCCATTCCCACACCAACGTCTTGAGCTCTCTGTACATGGTTCCTTGTATGTTTCCAGAATGAAATTTTCACTCTGCAGCGGAGTGTGCGCTGATATGAAACTTCCTGGCAGATTAAAACTGTGTGCCCGACCGAGACTCGAACTCGGGAAGTTTCATTTCAGCGCACACTCCGCTGCAGAGCGAAAATCTCATTCTGGAAACATCCCCCAGGCTGTGGCTAAGCCATGTCTCCGCAGTATCCTTTCTTTCAGGAGTGCTAGTTCTGCAAGGTTCGCAGGGGAGCTTCTGTAAAGTTTGGAAGGTAGGAGACGAGATACTGGCAGAAGTGAAGCTGTGAGACCGGGCGTGAGTCGTGCTTCGGTAGCTCAGATGGTAGAGCACTTGCCCGCGAAACGCAAAGGTCCCGTGTTCGAGTCTCGGTCGGGCACACAGTTTTAATCTGCCAGGAAGTTTCCTTGTATGTTGTTCACTGTAGACATCCTATTAACTAATGATTAGAGGAAATTAAAAAGAATCTGTGTAAGCACGAAGTTGAAGAACAATTTAAAAGCGTTGGTTGGGAAGCCGGGAACGCCCTGACCCGCTGCTGTTTCATTTCTAGTCTCAGTGCGTTCGTAACCTTACCACAGGATTTTATTTCGGGTCACAGTCACCTGTAAATGATTTTATGTTTCATTATTTCCATATTGTAGCGTCAGCTCCCGACGAGAGGGTGTGACGTTAGCATAACTATGGTTCGTAAAAACGTAGCGACGTTTTTCAATTTGAGTCTGTCCATTGTGAGCTGAGGATCTTATCATTTCTCTAAGAAACTCCCCAAAAGAAAGAAGAAAGATTAATATTTAACTTACCGTCAAAGAAGTCACAAGAGAAGGCGCACAAGCGGGGATAAGAATAAGGACAAAGGGGGAAACCTGCCTGTATATTTCAAAGCAACCATCCTGACAGTTATCGCAGTCTGCTTTAGGTAAACCACGGCATTTGCGTTAAGCGATTTAGGGAAATCACAGTAGATATCTGAGTCAGCAGACGGGAATTTTAATCCTAGCCTTCCCAAACGTGAATGTAGTGTGTTACTACCGCACAATATCCGCCCATGAATTGTCTGAACGTTAGTGTTCGCAGGAACAGTAAATGCTGCTACTGCCTTGACCATGAGAATCTACGTGCCTCTCGCGCGTCGCCACGCGGTACTGTATTTACTGCCTACTGTTACATGGAGTTGATGCTTCCCTACAACACATGTCATCTCTCCGCTCTCTGATATCTAGTTGCTTTCCCTCACTCTGTGGCCACTGCACTACTGAGACTGTTTCACCTAATTTTGTGAGTACTTTGTTATGTACTGCAGGAACTGGATTTACGACCGTTGTGGAAACAGTTCGTTATTATGACGCTCTGCGATAAAGAAACGTCAGTATTTCAATGCAGTCTGTTGTACAACAGTGCCAGGGGTTTTCTCTAGGTTATCTCCTCTATTGTCATTAGGTATTTTATTTCGTATTGTCACATATGTTCTGAACACGATCTTTCGTTTGACCTGTTGAAAAATGAAAGCAAGGTTATATTGGACTTACATAAGTTTTGCATCATGGCTGAACATCATGAATTGGATGATTATATCATTATTATTTTCTGGGACATGTTTGCTGAATTACACGATTTCCGCGTTGTGCCACACACGTGAAGCGTGTCGTTATATTGTTTTGATATTCCTCGGCTAGCGATATGAAATGATAGTATATGTGCATCTAGCTCTATATCGGTAAAAATTCTGTTTTGTGCAAAACAGTTTCCTGCCACAGTAGTGGTAGCCGTAATTTTAATCTTAACTCTACCCATCAACTGTATTTCCCGTATCCTAACATATACCCTTGCTTTCGCATGCTCCATTAGATGACCCACTATCAGTGGGTGCATAAGTCCAGTGCTGTGGCCCCTGTTCTTTGTAAATACTATGACCTACCGTTGGTCGTTCCACCTGTGTTATTCCAGATATCACATCGTAATATCTTACAGTTGCCGTTGGTATCCTTCATTCCTTCTGCTGATTTTCTCTTTGTATAATGCTGCCTTTTGTGATTTTTTCAGCGGATCATGACTGGTTGATAATAGGGTGGTTTGCATATCGATTTTAGCAACTACTATCGCTCTCAATCTCACTTGCTCCGTCATTGTGGTATCTCCGTTAGGAGGTGGAGCGCTGAGAGTAGGCGCGAGTGTCTGGATTCGCTTCTGGGTAAGGTCACAATTTGTTACTGTCCCTCCCCCCCCCCCCCCTTTCCTCCCCAGGGCCCAAAATACGAACTGCCATTACTGCCAGTTTTAACACGCCACAAACGAATAAATTTAATAATATTAATAAACTGTTTGATTACGATAGAATGAATAAGATCTTTAATAATAATAATTTGTTTTCCCAATCATAAGTCCTTTGGTATAACTTCCAAGAAATTAAATTCAGTACTTGAAAATCATTCATCTGAAAATTTGAGAAGTACATGTGCATTGAAGAACAACAACTCGAACAAATTCTCTCAGCTTTGAGAACGTTACATTTGTCCCAGTATAAAACTGTAGTGTACGCTTATCATTGTTAGTACGAGGGTGGTTTGAAAAGTTCTCGGAATCTCTACAAGAGGTCAGCGCTAGCGCAACGAGTTGTTATCGGGATATTCATTGGACTGTTGCCTGTAAATACGTACCTCGTGCTCCTGGAAGAGAGCTGTGGCGGTGACGTGGCTTTGTTGTTACCGATCAGCGATTTGCGAAAGTTGAAAAAAATCGAGATTCCAGCAATGATTAAGTACTTCATAAAGAAAGGTATGAAAGCAAAGGACATTCATGCCGATTTCCAGAATACATTGGTGGTCTCTGCTTCTTCATATTCAATTGTTGCCAATTGGACAAATGAATTTAAATTTGGTCGGGAGAGCTTAGATGATGATCCACGCAGTGGTCGGCCAAGATGTGTCACTACTCCAGAAATCATTGCAAAAGTACACAAAATGGTCATGGAGGATCGCCGATTGAAAGTGCGTGAAACTACTTACGCTTGCCAGACGTCATCTGAAAGAGTATATCACATTTTAACTGAAGAAATAGAAACGAAAAAATTATCTGCAAGATGGGTGCCGCGACTATTGACGATGGATCAAAAACGCATGTGAATGGACATATTGGAACAATGTTTGGCCCATTTTAGAAGAAACAATCAAGATTTTTTGCACCGGTTTGTGACCACAGATGAAACTTGGGTGCACTACTATACCCCAGAGACAAAACAACAGTCAAAGCAGTGGAAACCTGCTGATTCTACGCCACCAGAGAAAGCAAAAACAATTCCATCGGCGGAAAGGTCATGGCACCAGTGTTCTGGGATGCGAAGGGGATTCTGTTTGTAGATTATCTCCCCACTGGGCAAATAATAACTGGAGAATACTATGCTGACCTCCTGGACAGATGGCAACAAAAGATACGCGAAAAAAGGCCAGGATTAGTAAGGAAGAAAGTCATCTTCCATCAAGACAATGCGCGCCCGCACACATGTGTCGTCGGCATGGTAAAATTACACGAACTAAGGTATAAATTGTTGCCACACCCACTCTATTCACCTGATGTAGCTCCATCAGACTTCCACCTCTTCCCAAAACCGAAAATTTTTCTTGATGGGCGAAGAATTGATACCCGGAGTTGACAACTATTTTGCAGGCATGGAGGGAACTCATTTTCGCGATGGGATCAAGGCACTTGAACGTCGTTGAACCAAGTGCATCAATCAACAAGGAGACTACATTGAAAAATGAAAGGGTTTCTATTCTGTTCCGAGAACATTTCAAACTGCCCTCGTATTTCACTTAGCACTACGATTCTGAACACAAGTCTATGCAAACGAATAAATAAGGGGAATGCTATTTCTTTCAGAAGTTTCTACCTTTGTTCATGAAGTCAGGCTTTCGGTTATTTTGTTCGTAGTGAAAAGTCTTCCCTTACTGAGCTTCTTGCAGTTTGCCAGTTATATCTGTGGACTCACGAACCATGTCGCATTTGTTGTTGACACCGGTAGCCTGTAAATTTGCGCCTTTATCTGACAGAAATATTTTCTGCGATTTGCACACCAAAACTTGATGTACTCGATATTATGCCTGTGTGGTGAAACATCAGGACAATGTTGTAAGTGACTGGTCCTGTGATGGTGCGAAAGAAGACCAAAAGAAGAAGAATGGGATACCCGTACCCGTTAATATACGAGTGATAATTGTAGGTCCATCCAACTGCACCAAGACAAATTTTCTCATGTCACTGCTAATACACACAGATGGAGTTTTCAAAAATGCTGTTTCAGGCCAAGTACCGGTTACTGCAAAAGATGCTGCAGGGTGTAGATGGTGTAACATATGCGTCATTCAGACAGCAAAGTCAAATCCTTCCGTCAGAAAAAGCAAAGCCAAACACTGTTTTTGTATTTGACGATGTTGCTGTGGAAAACCAAGATCAAATTATATAATGTTACTTAAAACGCTGCATGTGGAAGTTGCTGGATTTGGACGGGTTACTCCTGTAACTGAAATATCAGATCTGAAGATGGTTCTGAATGAACCGAAACCGGTCATATGAATAAAAAATTTGCAATCAAGACGGATTTTAAGTAACATTATAAAATCGCTGATTGCTGTTATCCCATAAGACAAAATGTCTGTTTTTGCAAAATCAAATTATATGATATTTGTGTTTTGGTCGTCGTATGGGTGTTGACGTATTTTATTTGAGTCATATTCCAGAGCCCCAAATCAGTTGGAGAGGGATAATGCAAATCTCATTATAGATTTCAAACAAGACAGTTTGAATTTAAAACACGTTTACTGAGCGCGTGTACGAACCAACATGTCATTCAATGATTTTGTAAAGATATGCACAGTCTGTTGGAATCACACACAGTATAGGTTTCTCTTTATTGTTAAATCAAGGAAATTGAATGAAGGTAGGTACAGACGGAACTCCCAGGAGTTTCCGTATATAGATATGAAAGAAGTGATGTGTACACTAGTGTATATCACATATGTTGGACACTCAGCTCGAGAGCGTACGTATGCATAGACAAAGACCGCGTCCATAAATCGACGACAAATTTCAACTTCTCAAATGTTATATTAAAGACCTAGGAATATATGCCCAGACTCTACTGAGACTGATCAGTGACACAAATGCTAGGGTTCAGGAATTAGAGACGTACATCCAGATCATTCTGAGAAAGGAAGTAGACAACTTAGCTGTAAAGGTTGATGGAATTGAAGCGAACGTATACAACTTAACTGTAAAGGTTGATAGAACTGGGCAGAATGTATGTCAGATGCACACTGAGAAGGAGTTTACTTAGCATATAACACAATGTAGATTACTCATAAGGTCATCGAGGCACAGAGGACTGTTTGAGAGAAGTTACAACTGCTAAGGTTAGGACATTTGGATCGAGAGAAGACACTGAGAGAAACCTTTCAACTGGTTGCTGAATCTCTCGATGGACTCTCAGAGAAATTACACAGTGACAATGGCGTTCCTGATTTCATCAGCCATGACAGCACTGCTAGGACAAACAAAACATTCGGTGTCAGTGGTGAAAAATCATACAAGTTGGACATGCAACCTATAAGATCAAAAGAAAAAACAAATACAGATAGGCGACAGAGAATTTCAAAGAAAAACTGCTGTGATGAAGCTATTGTTGCTAAATCCCACAAGTACTGAAGTTGACATGTGTGCATAGTAAAGTGATAAACCAGCGCAGTGCAAAATACAGAACCGTCACAAAACGAGCATTAGATGCTGGAGGTTGCACTGCTGATAGTATTGACATCCAGCATAAAAGAGTCTGCAGACAGCACCCGAAGTACATATACAACAACGGTCCCAGTTAGCTACTAGATCCACTGAAATTGCTCATGCATCGCTGCTGCTGGTAGTACTGCTCGTTTAAATAGGGTTGTTTCAATAAACTCCAATCTTAGGTGGAGGTATAATCGAATAAGTTTGGAAACAGTAGTTCGAGAACTGCGCAAATCAGCGCGTAAGAAATACCCTCGCAGGCATGTTGTGATCAAAGGTTTGGATGAGTTATGGCAAGCTGATCTTGTGGATATGCAGGAATATTGACATGAAAATAAAGGATTCGAACATATTTTAATGGTTATTAATACATACTCCAAATTTGCATGGGCGTTTACTGTTGAAACAGAAACCGGGAGAGATGTCGCAGAGCTGTTTGAGCATTCGTTGCACACGGGAATGAATCTATGCCTGCACAACCTCCAAACTGAACACAGTGGAAAGTTTTACAGTAGCTATTTCAAGACCGTGATGCAGCGGTGTGGAATACATCACTACTCAACATTCACCCACCTGAAGGCGAGTATTATGGAACATCTGAACAGACCAGTGAAAGATCAAATGTGGATATGTTTTAATCTTTGCAGCTCATAGAAATAGACAGTAATCCTGCCAGAAATAATTGCACAGTATAATCGAACGAAACATAGCACAATAAAGATTAGACCGATCTATATTCGTGATAATGGATACAGTATATTATCGTATTAAAATGCCGGATCCGTGAAAGCAGAAATTTAATATTGGTTATTTGGTATGTATATCCAATACATCTGGCGGAATTCCCCCCCCCCCCCCCCACCACTCTCGTTCCTGCCCTCACAGATCTCTCAGCGATGGCTCACAGTCTGGTCGTGCTGCTCAGGTTTGTTAGGAAAAAATTCAACGCCTCAAGATTCCGTGGTGAGTTTATATAGGATACATTACCTAACGCTATGTGGAAATGCAGAGAATGTGGAATTGTGAGTTTAGATGTTGCTGGGAAACCAGGAACCCACTGGATGCAGCGATAATGAATTCCAAGCCTACTTCATCGTCAGATGATGTGTGTTGTATAATTTTCATTGCTACCAGTACTTTAATACTTACGGTCTGGGTATCCGTGCATCATGTTCCTAGTAACGTTTATGAAGAAGGATACTTAAGAAGGAATTCATCAGTTGAGTTTCATATGCAATATCGTATACTATGGTTTTAAAAGAACGATCTTCAATATTACATCCTACCGTTTGATTTAGGCAACGAGGAGTGGAGTATTGCGCTGACTGTACTGGAGACATACAACATTATACTTCTCCCTCGGATTTCAACAACTTAGAAAATGCTGGATGGTTCGTAGAAGGGCCAGTGGAGAAAACAGTGGAATAGCGCAAGAGATTTACTGCTTTTATACCTATAAAATTGCTTATGGGATTCTTTTAAGACATTTGGCGAATGTTCTGACTGCTAAACAGACACTTATTCTGGTACAGAGAGCAACGGATAACAACTCATAAATTGAAGGAGCTCAAGAGGCGAACGAGCTCACCACCAATAAAATAATAATGTTCTACACATTACAGTATCGGATGAGCAGCATTTGAAAGTTTTAAAAGTTCTGAATGCTGGTGTATTTCTACCGCTATCTTTTCGTTCATTTTCATTACTCAAAGTTTTCGACTACTCAGTGCTATTGACTCAGTGCTACTATGAGAGAAAGGATGTCTACACAGCCTACAGAAATTCGAGGAGCTGTCGCCAATCATTGTAATAGACTGCTCAAAACCGAACGAAATAATTAAATTTGAACCTATAGAGGTAAGAATTGAATTTGAATCTTCGGTTAATTTCCCTGAGCACACTGCAGTGTATGCCCTAGTTCTACATTTACCCGTTCACCAGTGTTGTGCAACGAACTGTATAAATGAACATTGGCTGAGCCATACAAAGAGAAATTCACAATGGCGTCTCAAGGTGTGAACATCATTGCAGACGCTCAGGGTTTATGTGATGATGAGCATGGACAGTTCATAGTTAAAGATGTTGCATTCATAACATACACAGAAGATGTCGATATAACAGAAACATTCTAAGCAAACATTATATAGCTGAAGTTTCAAGGATGTGAAATGTGCTAAAATACGGAGGTGTGCAAAGTGGTTAACCATGTTTCTAACATGGAATTCACTAAGATGATCCTGGTACACCCCATAAGGATACGGTGACATGGCTTCGATTATCCAACCACACTGATATCATCATATACGTCAAAAGTGGGGAAGGAGGGAGAAGATCACATGGATGTGTCGAATCTTCAAGTCTGTTACTATTCAAAACCTGTAATTCTATGGGTGTCCTGCTATCCATCGACTCAAGAAGCAGAGGATGTGTGAAGATAGTCCTCTATCTGCTTATGAAAATGTAAATTTACTTTTAATTTGGATGAAAAATACATAAATTTTTAACTCAGAATATGTGCATGATTTCTTTTCATCCTGCTGGCACATTGACAGTGTACAGCTTTGCCCAGATGCTACATCTCTGGTTTTCTTTAAGTACTGGTGATATAATTTTAGACATGTTTTCTGTATGTCTTTAGATGTGGGCATGGTCATGTGCCTCCTGCTCCCATAAGCCAATTCGTACTGCACAACAGGCATAATTCCACGCAACCATTCTATATATTTTGTTATCTGCTATGTTAAACCTCACCTTTATGTTCAAAACTAGTGTCATTTGTGTCTTGCACATCCTTTATATACACAATTGGGACAATTATTTTTCGTAAATAACAACAACAAAGACATATAATAAAAAATTCATTTTTATGCGGTTCTCACAGATATAATTTGACTCTTGAGATACAATTTTGTTCTTGAGCTACAATTTAATTGTAATATTCAATATGGAGATACTTTCTTATGCAGTAACAAAACAGTTCACTAGTTGAAATATTTACAATTTTCAGATATGTACATCAATGTTAAAACTACTGCAGAGATTCTTTTATTCTTACACTACAATGATCTCAGTAGTAGCAGTTACATGGGTGATATAAAAAACAATTTTGATGGACTGTGAACTATGTATTTATATACATCTACACATAAAATTAATCAGACTTGGATGGCTAGCAGCAGGTGAAACTTTAAAAAATTATTCTTATACATGACATGCAACGTGAGTATACACGAGGGACGTTTGAAAAGTCCGTGCAAAGTCCGAGAGATGGCACCACCAGCGCGTATCGAGGTCGTGTTTAGTTAGTAGCATCTTTGGAAAAGACGCACACCAAGTTTCAGACAGATTGGTCTGTTTCCTTGTGTCTGGCATTCGTGTGAATCAAGGAAGTCGAGTGATTGTCAAAAATTCGACGAAAAAGAATTTCGTGTGCTGATTAAACATTACTTTATGAAAGGCAAAACGCCTCAGGACACTAAAGAGGAGCTTGCTAAACATTACGGTGACTCTGCACCTTCGATTAGAACACTTTATAAGTGGTTTCAAAATTTTCGGAGAGGCCATATGGGCACAAGTGATGCAGAACGTGCTGGACACATTGTGGAGGTTACAACTCCAGAAATCATTTATAAAATCCATGATGTGGTGATGGATGACAGAAGAGTTAAGGTGCGTGAGATTACTAGTGCTGTGGGCATCTCGAATGAATGGGTACATAATATTTTGCATAAACGTTTGGACATGAGAAAGCTATCTGCGCGATTGCTCACACTTGACCAAAAACGGAATCATATGAAGTGTTGCAAGGATGGTTCACAGCTGTTCAGGAAGAATCCGCAGGACTTTAAGCATCTTTTCGTCACTATGGATGAAACATCGATACATTACTATACTCCTGAGACCAAACAAAAATCTTAAAAATAGGTTACCAAGAGAGAATGTGCATCAAAAAAGACGCAGACCATTCCTTCGGCCGGAAAGGTTATGGCGACTGTCTTTCGGGATTCACAAGGGATAATCCTCATCGACTATCTGGAAAAGGGTAAAACCATTACAGGTGCATATTATTCATCGTTATTGGACCGTTTGAAAACCGAGCTGCAAGAAAAACGCCGGCGATTGGACAGCAATAAAGTCCTTTTCCATCACGACAATGCGCCAGCACACACCTCAGCAGCTGTGGATTCCCCCCCCCCCCCATTCTCCAGACTTGGCTCCCTGCAGATTTCTCTATCTGTCCAAGTCGAACATGCCTGATGTGTTCCTCGCACCTTTTCGAGATGCAGCGCTGCGTTTGACCGATGTACTGCACACCACATTCGCAGGCAATGTTGTATATACCAGGTGTGTTTAGTTTGAGTGGGTCTTTAGCTGAGCCCAGCAGCCTGAGCCTGAGCCTGCGAATGTGGTGTGCAGTACATCGGTCAAACGCAGCGCTGCATCTCTAAAAGGTGCGAGGAACACATCAGGCATGTTCGACTTGGACAGATAGAGAAATCTGCTATAGCTGAACATAGCATCAAAGAAAACCACACCTTTGATTTCGAAAACACCAGGGTGCTGTGCCGAGCCGGGAGCTATTGGGATAGCGTCATTAAAGAATCAATAGAAATACGGGTCCACGAGAATCTTGTGAACAGGGACGAAGGCTATCAACTGAGCGCGGCCTGGAATCCAGCATTAGCCGCAATACGCCAGGAACGCAACAAGAACCGTCCAGCTCACGAGACGCGATCAGAATGCTCTGACGGAGACACGAACGGCGCACCCGCATCCCCCTCCAACCCGCCCGCCGGCTCCTCTGGACCCAGCCTCCCGCGGCCAGGTGGTGGGGGGCACACCGCAGGTGTAAAGGGACCGGCATCCGCAAAGTCTCGGCACTTCGCCAGAAGATGATGAGTATGTCACTCGTCGAAACGTCGCAGTTTGAAGACACCGCCACCCGGCTGGAAGCCCGAGAACTCTTCGCCAGCTGTATACGCCGGGAAAGCATACATTCACTGATGTATATGTTACTTCGATTCTTTTGTAAAGCCTGTATTACCACAAATGTTATCTGTATTGTTATGTTCTTTAATGATGTATTTTATACCTTTGTAATTGCGTTCTCATGTTATAAAATTGTAATTGACACCAAGTCACCAAATTAAGTAACTTGTAAGCATTCATTTCACTGCACACATTTCTGTGGGTCATAGTATATGCACAATATGTGAAAAAAAGGGACTGTTAGTGCTTGCACATGTCTTGATAATTCAGCAAGGGACTGGTTAACAGCATTGCTGGTTCTAAGGACATTCCAAAAAGTTTTGTGATTGTACAAGTGGTGGTTCGTGGACTTGCTATATTGTCCGCAAGACTCTTCGATGATGATTGTGCACCTGCACAGTCGCAACAGATGGCTGCTGGCCATCTCTACAGGAACTACAGTGGGTCTGCATCTTTGATGGCCCACGAATACCATTGTTTCTACAAGGACTGCAGTGGGTCTGCACCTTTGGTGGCCCACCAATACCATAATCTCTACCAGGACTACAGTGGGTCTGCTCTGTGATGATCTACCTACCAATATTCTTGAAAACTTCGACTGACTCTGCTTTGGGTTTGCTCTGTTGTGGCCCATTACCTGTCTGCATGTCAAGAGTCAGCATTGTCTTTCCGTTGGAAGGGCAACACTACTTCTTCAAGACTGTATGGAAATCCACTACTTCCGTGTGCATTTTCATTTACTGCTCAGACTTTGAAAAAAAAAACAAACACTGAAATTTTACTGTGATGAACAATCAGCACTGTCTTTATGGAACATAAGAAAATTTTAGCTTTTGACCAACATTGTATCAATAAGTGTGTGCATTTGATATCTTTGTTATTGTAATTATGAAAAATTTTATCAAATCATTATTGGCCACTGCCCAAAACAATTTGTAAAAATTTTTGTGGGGAGCATGGGGGCTATGTAAGCAGGCTGTTTAGGTTTTTATATTGGTAACGCCACGTAGAGCTCTGTATGAAAATCACTGGCTGTGCTGTGTGCAGTCTGTGGCTGGTTAGCATTCTTGTAATATCTGCTATTGTAGTGTTGGGCAGCTGGCTATTAACAGCACGTAGCGTTGCGAAGTTGGAGGTGAGCCGCCAGCAGTGGTGTATGTGGGGAGAGAGATGGCAGAGTTTTGAGAGCGGATGATCTGGACGTGTGTCCATCAGAGACAGTAAATTTGTAAGACTGGATGTCATGAACTGATATATATATTATGACTTTTGAACACTATTATGGTAAATACATTGTTTGTTCTCTATCAAAATCTTTCATTTCCTTAGTATGCCTATCAGTAGTTTGAATCATTTATTTGGATGGCAGTAGTTGCGCTCGCTGTATTGCAGTAGTTCGAGTAACGAAGATTTTTGTGAGGTAAGTGATTTGTGAAAGGTATAGGTTAATGTTAGTCAGGGCCATTCTTTTGTAGGGATTATTGAAAGTCAGATTGCGTTGCGCTAAAAATATTGTGTGTCAGTTTAAGCACAGTCATGTATAACTTTTCTAAGGGGACGTTTCACACATATTCCCCAGTATTGTCATCAGTTTTAAGGTGGAGACTCCTCGTGGAACTAGTTTCTTTGAATACAGTGGCAAAACAGCACGTGCATTATGCAAACTAACAAGGTATGTGAGTTCTACCTCCAACACATACCCCACATCAGAATCATCCACCACACCCTCGATTTTTCATCTAATCCCTTGCATCCTTCTTTGAGCACACATCAAAAATCGCCGATCGCCAGTGATTCTTGCATGGCATGCCCGTGTAGGATACTGACATTCAATTACATGGTGTAACTCGGATCAAGGGATGCGTTGAATCTCTCACCCTTAGTTGTGTTATTTGCCTTGCCGTCCCTGTGGATACACTAAGTCCCCCACAGCTCCCTCGCTCAAAGAAAAGAAGCACGTCAGTATCAGTTAATAATGTGATGCTGTGCTTCGTTCTGTTGACCATAGCGTCCCAGGACAACCCAGGTTCTGTGCAGAAAAAGGCGGGATCCAAAGAGTATGTGGTCTTGCATATACTCTGGAATTTCTCGAAAACATCCACGAGCAAGTGCATATCAGTGTCCATGTAAAGCTGTGTGTACTGTCCTAAACTGGAGATGTTGAATTCAGACCAGACATCCACAACATGCTGATACTCTGAATCCAATATGGCATCGCCTGTAAGGTTACTGGAGAATGCAGTTATGTCGGGTAGCCTGGTTTCTTTGAAATGTGCCATATTATAAAGATACTCATATGGAAAAACCGCTTCTTAGTCACGAGTTGAAATTTGCCTCGTCGGGAAATTCGGATCAAGTGATGTGCCTATCCTTCTGAGGCAGAGTTTCAACAAATTTCTGGAATGGCGCCTGCATAAAACGTAGCGAGTCAAGGAAGTGGAGCATAATTCTTGCCGTCATTCGTTTGGAGAATGGAATATGTTCCTCAACACTCTCAGCAAGACACTGACTTATTCTTCTCCATACCTAAATTATCCAAGTACTCAACAAGAAAGTGAGCGTCATTGCTGCTTAAATTATAAAAGAAAACGGATAAGTGTCACGGTAATTGATACTTCAAGTTGCATGTGTTACGGGCGGCACCAAGGAACTTTCCCTTAAGACGAGTCGGCCGGTATGGCCGAGCGGTTCTAGGCGCTTCAGTCCGGAACCGCGTTGCCGCTACGGTCGCAGGTTCGAATCCTGCCTCGGGCATGGATGTGTGTAATGTCCTTAGGTTAGTTAGGTTTAAGTAGTTCTAAGTTCTAGGGGACTGATGACCTCAGATGTTAAGCCTCATAGTGCTCAGAGCCATTTGAACCATTTGAACCTTAAGACGACAACAGTCTCTATATAAAGTTCCCAGTTTTCTGTCTAATGGCAGCTCACAGATTTGACAGTCCACCGCGTTAGTGTACAAATCTTCATTCATCTTCAATTTGGTCATGGAAACGTTGTTGCTGTAAAGCTTATCAACCTCCCGTGAAAGTTTTTCAAGCTCAATGAGAAGCCAAACCGCAGGATTAACCTCAACATAAGATTTGTACTGGTTAAGACACAAATCATAGGATCATGCAGTTTGGTACACCGTCGCGTATTGTACATGTTTTTCTGTTAAGGTAGTATATGAGACTGCAGAGTCGCCTTCACAGTGGGGATTACAGGTGCGAGGAGGCATTTGAAGTCAGTGTGCACCAGAACTGGGCATCGCTCCTGATGGTGAGCTTCCTTAAAATTTGTGAATTTGTTTCCCTCAGTACGCATAAGAACACGTATTGGGTCCTTGGAAGCACAGTATACTACATGCTTTGCTATAAACTCGCTTGCTGGAAAGCACTGGCGCACCTTAAGCAAATATGCTTTTTACACCTGTGTTTACTAATTTTGGAGAAACTGAGTCAGGTCATGTCCCTGATTAAAACATAATGGTGTTTGTCTCCACTGGAGAATAGCAGCATGCTCACATGCATGTTACACTCTCTGACAAATTTTAAGAAATGGAAGCATCTGACGACTGTATTTTTATCCTGCTTCTTCTGCTCATCTGACTTGTCTCTCTCCAGGCAATAAACATGAACCGATATTTTGATATTCTACGACCCAAATTTATGTATTTCCCGTATCCTGACGGAGAACTTGATACCATCAGAGTTACAACACACACGAACCCCAGTACCTACGCTGTATCGAGATGTACACTGTGGATGACCCCAATAATTGTAATTTCTTTCTTAAGCCAGGATAGACCATGCAAAACAAGCCGAACCGTGAATTTACTTTCAAAACCTTTTCTTAAGAATTTACTTATTTACTAGTGATTCATCAAGAACATTAACACATTTAATGACACTTTTTTGAGCGTGGAAGCAGTTGCCAATGGGTAACTGATGAACAAATTAAAAAAAACTTTTTTTAATAAATGGAAATTTTATTCCTAAAAGCCCTTTTTTTAAAACAGATTTAAAATTATAATCAGAAAGCACCCTGTAAATATCAAGTTACAATTTATTCAGACGCAGAAATAACTTTTTTTTAAAAAATAGTATGAGCTTTCGGGCTGAGAAACTTGCCGCTCCCTTTTAACACGCCAGTAGTCACGACCGCTCACAACAACCTCTGAAAGAGTACACTGGTGCAAATCTGCAACACACCAGACTAAACAAAAAATTTTTAACAACTCACACAAACATATGAACTATGCACCCCGTAAGAGGGATGAAAATGGTACAAAACACTCACATTAAAAATTATTTGGCAGCGAAAGTGCAACTTGTTTTTAAAATAATTCTTACGGTGGAAGGGTGGCAACTTTATATACTAAAAAGACAATTTAAATAAAATCCATGAAATGCAGTTTTACATAAAATGTACCAACATGCTCTACATTACAGATGCACAACCTCGCAAGATGATAGGCAAGATAAAGACATACTTCAGGAATTCGGCCTTTGCACCTTAAGCAATAAATTCGTTAACAGCGAATCCGACAAACATGACAGAGGCAGCTATTAACGTATGGCAGATTGACGGGGGGATTACTGAACAACCCAAACCGCAGATTGCTCTAACCTGCCCCAACTCCACAAGGGAAAACGGACCACCCAATTCATAAATAACCACCTTCCAGCGTGTGGGCAAACGGAGAAGAATGGTGGGACGACCCAAAAACAAAGCGTCTGGTGACCTCACCAAGAAAACAAGTAGCATTTAACCAGTAAATGAAACAACATATCTCCAATCACTTAACTTCTAATAAACTGCGATTTCTGGCGAAGACCTGGCGCAGCACCCCCAACGCTCTCCCTAACCGTCCGCTGCCAGCCGCTTCAGCGGACGCAGGAAGGCGCGCCGATCTCCCGTCTCATGGCGTCGCAGCTCGTCCCGGCCAGCCCGATGTCGTGGTTTGACTCCTGTTGCTCCCGTGTTGACCGCGAAACCACTACCCCTTTCTATACGGCGCTGCGCTCTGGACTCACGTGGGGACCTCACATGCGCCGACGCTCAAGGCGGACCAGTCATCTTGTGTCTCAGTGCGCGACCGACCAACCGACCGATCCAACCGCCAATGACTGTCGCCCAAGCAACTCGAGCAGACTGGCGGCCTAACGCGCAGACTCAGATGCAGGATCACAGCCCCGACCGGGCGTCAACTAGCTGAGTTCTGTTACTGACGGAGTGGCAAGACTCTCATTTTCTGGCTTTAAAGTTTGATCCAAACGACAGACTTACTAGCACTCTGACGACAGACAAACACTCACTGCCGCACAAATGCGAACGAGAGACAGACCAGCAATTGGTGACGCGAGACTGACCCAGCCTCACTTGGACTGACCAACTGCCGAGCTGCTAGCGCCCCTTAAATGCACATGAACAGGCAACCTTTTCCTTTCCCACCAGAGGGAGACACCAGCAATTGGTGACGCGAGACTGACCCAGCCTCACTTGGACTGACCAACTGCCGAGCTGCTAGCGCCCCTTAAATGCACATGAACAGGCAACCTTTTCCTTTCCCACCAGAGGGAGACACCAAAGCTGCGATTGCCACAGCGGCGCCACTGCCAGAAACGCAGAACGACTGCTTGACACTACGCACTGCGGCGCGCTCTTCAAAACAGCAAATTTTACCATGGCTTACAAGTCTCCTTGGTTTTATTTTTGACATTAATACATGCCTCCTTATCATCATAGGATGATGCAGTTTGGTACACTGTCGCATATTATACATGTTTTTCTCTGTAGGTAGTATATGAGACTGCAGAGCCGCCTTCACAGTGGGGATCACAGGAAGCTTTATACAGCTGGACCCTCGATTTACTGGACCACAGACATGCGTACAGATGTCGAGGTGTAATATTTGAGTGAGTGATTTAGCTGACCCTCTAACTTCCATCCCAGAAAACCAGTCCATTGTAGCACTCAAGGTGATATCACCTCATTTTCCCTCCCAAATATAGTGAAGGCTTGTCTCTTCAATTCCAGAGGCCAGTTTGGGGGGGAGGGAGTGTGGGTGCGCCAGTTCGAAGCATATCAAAGCACTGCATTTAATGGTTGGATATAATGGATCATTAAAAACCTTGAGGAGCACGGTTTCCAGAAACGGAAAGAGTGCTTTGAGAAACCCTACAGGGTCATGGTACTGTCCTGCTGGATTCTCGATCCTGGTGAACGAGATTCGCTCCTCAGGGACGTCTGCAGTCACTGAGTATTCTGACTGAAGTATGGTGTTACTAATCTGATGTCCTTCACTAAAACGACGAGGGAGGGAACTGCGCTATCCACAGGCTTACTACTATTGCTGTAACTACAACTAGCTAACGACGATGCCGCTGCTGGTGGCTGCTATGAGAAGCAGTGAAGTTCACGTACCTTGTGGTTTGGGCAAGAATGTGGAGGAGGAGATTGTGCATTACCCCAGTGTGAGCAGCCAGGCAGCAGCTACAGCTGCAATGATGGTTGTTATCACAACTCTGAGCCAGTTGCCGGAGGGAGGCAGATGCACAGAGATGAGAGCAGATGTGGTGAGGTGCGGGGGTGCTGGCGACTGTGGCTTTGGCTGCTTGTACAGTGGTGGCTACCCATACAGTGATGAGGTGCCTCTTACAACGCAGAGCATGGTGCACAGGAACTCGTCTACATGGTTGTTTCTTCACTGTCCTCAGTACCCGCATCACTGCATACTGCATGGATGATGGTGCTGTAGAGAACGAATAATGAGAAATATACCAAAGCGCCAAAGAAACTGGTATAGGCATGCGTATTCAATCACAGAGATATGCAAACAGGCAGAATACGGTGCTGCAGTCGGCAACATCTGTCTAAGACAACAAGTGTCTGCCGCAATTGCTAGATTAGTTACTGCTGCAACAATGGCGGGTTATCAGCATATAAGGGAGTTTGGACGTGGTGTTATAGTTGGCGCACGACCAAAGGGACACAGCATCTCTGAGGTAGTGATGAAGTGAAGTTTTTCCCATACTACCACTTCATGATTGTACCGTGAATATCAGGAATCCCGTAAACCTTCAAATCTCCGATACTGCTGCGGCCGGAAAAAGATCCTGCAACAACGGGACCAATGACGACAGAAGTACAACCCTTCTGCAAACTGTTGCAGATTTCAGTGCTGGGCCATCAACAAGTGTCAGCGTGCGAAACATTCAACGAAACATCATCGATGTGGGCTTTCGGAGCCGAAGACCCACTCATGTACTGTTGATGACTGCATGACACAAAGCTTTACGCTTCGCCTGGGCCAGTCTACACCGCCACTGGACTGTTGCCTAGTCGGACGAGTCTCGTTTCAAATAGTACCAAGCAGATGGATGTGTACAGGTGTGGAGACCACCTCATGAATCCATTGAACCTGCATGTCGGCAGGTGACTGTTCAAGCTGGAGGCGGCTCTGTACTGCTGTGGGGCGTGTGCAGTTGGAGTGATATGGGACCCCTGATATGTCTAGATGCAACTCTGACCAGTGACACATGTGTACGTATACTGTCTGATCACTTGCATCCATTCATGTACATTGTGCATTTAGACGGACTTCGGCAATTCCAGCAGGACCATGCGACACCCCACACGTCCAGAATTTCCACAGAGTGGCTCCGGGAACACTCCTCTGACTATAAACGCTTCTGTTGGCCACCAAACCACCCCGACATGAATAATACTGAGCATACCTGGGATCCAGAATGAGATTTTCACTCTGCAGCGGAGTGTGCGCTGATATGAAACTTCCTGGCAGATTAAACTGTGTGCCGCACCGAGACTCCAACTCGGGACCCTTGGCTTTCACGGGCAACTGCTCTACCAACTGAGCTACCCAAGCATGACTCACGACCCGTCTTCACAGCTCTGCTTCCAACAGTACCTCGTCTCCTACCTTCTAAATTTCACAGAAGCTCCCGTCGGTGCGGCACACAATTTTAATCTGCCAGGAAGTTTCGTATCAGCGCACACTCCTCTGCAGAGTGAAAATCTCATTCTGGAAACATATACCAGGCTGTGGCAAAGCCATGTCTCCGCGTCTCCTTTCTTACAGGAGTGCTAGTTCTGTACGTTTCGCAGGAGAACTTCTGTGAAGTTTGATTGGTAGGAGACGAGGTACTGGCGGAAGTAGGGCTGTGAGGACGTATCGTGAGTCGACTTGGGTATCTCAGCCGGTAGAGCACTTGTCTGCGAAAGACAAAGGTCCCAAGTTCGAGTCTCGGTCCGGCGCACAGTTTTAATCTGCCAGTAAGTTTCATATCTGGGATGCCTTGCAACATGCTGTTCAGAAGACATCTCCACCACGTAGTAATCTTACGGATTTATGGACAGTCCTGCAGGATTCATGGTGTCAGTTCCCTCCAGGACTACTTCAGACATTTGTCGAATCCACGCCACGTCGTGTTGCAGCACTTCCGCGTGCTCGCGGCGGCCCACCCGATATTAGGCAGGTGTACCATTTTCTTCGGCTCTTCAGTATAAGTGCAATGTTCTAGGTACCACCTGCTGCTGCAAGGAAGGAAAGAGCACTGATTATTTGTAAGTAGAGTAAGTGTGTCCGTATATCACCCATACTAGTCTGGCTCTGTGCTATATCCCTCAGGTCATCTGGCATCTCCTCACAGTGACACAGCTCCCTCTCCATCTCCTCGACCCACTCAGCCATCACTTCACCTGAACCACTGTGGATCCATCGATTATGGACGCTGAAGGCATCTACAACAGGTACATACTAATTTAAGAAAAAGAAGTATACACCCACAAAACTAGGGAAAAATTTAATGATTTAATGAATGAATATGTACTCACATGACAGCTGTCATGCAAATGGCATCACAACCTTCATCCACTCCTTGAAATCAACTACAACAATAACAAACAATATGCCTCAGACGTCATATTGCGTATAAGATGATTTTTTTAAAATGTAAACAATAATATGTCTAACAGCAACATATTATCTATACACAGAACTACAAATAAGGAAATATATTTACTTGCGATGTTGATGCTGCTGCCGTTCCCTTTCAGCTTCTAGCTGATCCACCAGTTGCTGGATGTATGCTGAAACAACAAGAAAAAAAAAACCACCGAAATCTGAACAATGATATGAAATATGAGCAAAAGCTACAAAACCTATGAAATCTGAACATATAGTTACTCGTTACTATGAAATTTTTTTACTAAAATATACTTCGAAATCAGAACACAATGATCTGATACAATGAAACTTTTCTTAAGAAAATACACAGTATAAAATCCGATCCGATTCTATTAAACCTACATCTTAACAGATGCTACAGTACCTAAATCTGAACACAATAAACTCATGCTACGAAACATATTTAACGAAAATATACACTGCGGAATCCGATCTCACAGTGTGAAATTAAATATGTGCTTACCTGGTAATTCACCTTGCCTCAGGCGTGTGACACTGCCACTGGTGCTGCTGCTAGTGCTGTCTAAAAATGCTTCATGTTGCAAGCAAACTAACACAGAAACAGTAAACTGACGATCAAACTAATGCAGTCGCGGATGATAGCAAAATGAGGACGAGAAGAGAGAAGGTAGGCTTTATACACCTTCACTGATTCAGCATCAGCAATTGGAACACAGTATTCTGTGGAGGAATGAAAACCTCTGTCTGCATGTTTATACACATTGGTTCACACACAAATGGAAAGAAGCCACTTGTGAGAGAGCAGAGCTGGCTTTCCAGGTATCATATATCGAAGGGTTGCCGCCACCTGATGCATTGTTCAACAGGAAGTAGCCACTTGAGTGGTGTTGATGCACATGCAGACCTCCAGTCCTGTCCTGGTTGATTGCAGTGGTGTGTGATGTGGTTGCAGCGAAGTGGCCGGCACATGGGCATGTGATGATGCGATGTCCTGGCCCACGTAGTCCTTGGCATGTGCCCTGCATACAGTGTGGAGACATGATCACAAGGTTTTTTTCATCAGATGTAGGTTGCGGTGGTGTAGGAGGGTGCTTGTGTAATCAAGTGTTGGTGCATACAAGACCTCAGATATGTGGCAAGTGTTTTTCCCGCAAATTGCAATATCTCACACAGTCAATCAATTTGATGAGATGTTTCCCACTAAATATGCAAATGAGCTGCAGGGATCAGTCAATAGTGCCTCAATATATCCGGGGACCCGATGGGTTATGGGATTGATACACTAAGGATTTTAACCTAACTGCACTAGTACCCATCAATACAGTGTCATAAGAGTGGCAATACCACAACTGAGCTATTTCCCACCACGGGTGAGCCTTGTCTCCTGCAAACAGATGAAATAAAGTATATGCAGCAGTATGTTATTGACATTGATTCGAATTTTGTGTCTTGAGACCCTTCTACACCAGCACAGACTAAATGTTTTACCCAACAATTTCCAGATGGAAGAGGGGAGGAGGGAAGTGGCTAGGGGGAGCAGAGGGCTGGGGTATTTCCCAGGAGGGGGAAAAGTGGCTCAGAACTGAACAAGTGCCCATTTTTCAGAGGGATGGAGGTGAAGTGGAGGGTGATCGGGTCGGAGGGTTTCTCAGAAGGACAGATTATCCCCAGGGGTTCATAAACCACTTAACAGAACAATAGGGTGGAGGCACTGTAGTGGTGTGGACCTTGTGCAGTTGGAGTGATGTGAGACCCCTGATATGTCTAGATACGACTCAGGTGGCACATACGTAAGCATCCTGTCTGATTACCTAAATCCGTTCATGTCCATTGTGCATTCCGACGAGCTTTGGCAACTCCAGCAGGACAATGCGACACCCCGCACGTCCTGAACTGCTACACAGTAGCTCCAGGAACACTCTTCTGGATTTAAACACTTCCGCTGGCCACTAAACTCCTCATACATGTAAATTATTGAGCAAATCTGGGATGCCTTGCAACGGTCTGTTCAGAGGAGATCTCCACCCCCTCGTATTCTCACGACCGAGCGAGGTGGCGCAGTGGTTAGCACACTGGACTCGCATTCGGGAGGACGACGGTTCAATCCCGTCTCCGGCCATCCTGATTTAGGTTTTCCGTGATTTCCCTAAATCGCTTCAGGCAAATGCCGGGATGGTTCCTTTGAATGGGCACGGCCGATTTCCTTCCCCATCCTTCCCTCATCCGAGCTTGCGCTCCGTCTCTAATGACCTCGTTATCGACGGGACGTTAAACACTAATATCATCCTCATCATCATCTCGTATTCTCACGGATTTATGCGCAGCCCTTCAGGATTCACGGAGTCACTTCCCTCCAATACTGCTTTAGACATTAGTCGAGTCCATGCCACATCGTGTTGCGGCACTTCTGCTTGCTCGCGGGAGCCCTACACGATATTAGGCAGCTGTACCAGTTTCTTTGGCTCTTACGTGTATATTGAAGGCCAAAAGTCACTTTAAGAATTTATTAAAACTTAATGAGATGGATTAAGGTAAGTTAAGATATATAAGCAGACGATATCTAAGGACTTTGTCCACCGTGACCGTAGTGGTCGCTCATCTCACTGTCTTTCATGTATTCTCCATCATTTTATCGATGCATTTTTCATCTTCCCAGCCAACAATCGAATTTTTCACTTCTTTTACGTAGGAGGAGAGGGCTATGGCACTATGCTGGACGTTTTATCGTGAGAAGTCTGGCCGCATCACATGGAGAGGAGATGGGCAGAAGAATAAGGCAACTAGGCTCTCTGCGTGGGAACACACCATGGGCAACTCCTCTCATGAGTTACAAAGGAAATTTAGCATCTTGTTTAGAGATGATTACTTAGTAGTCAGTCTCAGATTTTTCAAGAAAGGAGAGTTGTACATTAATGTCTCAAAATTAAGAGGCCAGTAGATATGAGGCACAAGTTTGAATAGAACTAGTGTGGGACAAGAAGTAGGCAATGGAATTTTAAAAGGAACCATTGTGGCATGGAAAATCTGAATCGCGATGGTCGGACGAGTACTTCAGCCGCAATATTGCTGAATATAATTCCACTGGGGATAGTCAAGAATCTGTGCGTTCATTGATATCTTCGTTAAATCTAGAAACCTGTATAGTTAATCATCTCGGGGAAGTACTAGAATACAGAAATAAATTTTAGAAAAAAACATAGGTGACGTGCTCTAGATACTGAGGTCTCTATAAACGGACCAGAATTTTGAAAAGTACTCGAGGCCTTGGTCATCATACAAACTCATACCTTGCCGAAAATAGTTTATGGGGTACCCTTGGAAAATTAAATCATTATGACCAAATGAAAACTGTAGCCTGATTCTCCCAAATTTGCACGCTGTGTCACCTCAAACATATCTGTCTGTGCACATACGAAATCAGTGTAAAGACCATAACGTATAGAAAATTTTGATGACTTATTCGTTACTCTTCTGACTTTTTGGTCCTGTTATGGAGAACATTTCACTGTTCCCTGTTACAGCTAATAGATAGCGTATTTTGAATTATTTCGCACGTGTTAAGTAGGTAGCTACAAAAATTAAGTTCCAGAATCAGTAACAGTATTATGAAATGGGCTGTACTCTTAGAGATACTTTCTAGTTGGCAGGAGCGAAAATAATGTTCACCTCCTAAAAATTAACTTACCTTTTTGTTTGTTTGCTTGAATCGCATACATCCAATGACAGAATAGTTCCCTTCTTTCATCATCGCATGTACTCTGTCTCTAATGACCTCGTCTGCAATTTACCTTCTTACGATGACTTGTCTGCTTATCGTTACACGACGTGACAACGATGAGTCAGTGTTAGAAAAAGCTTAGCACGATAACATCTGAACAACGGAAGAACAGTCTAGGAAGAGGGCTGAGACTGGTATTATAGATTCAGTCATTTACTGCACTGAAGTGCCATAAACAGGTGTTTGCAGACCGGATGCTGCCTAGCTACTGTGTTCTTAAGGCAGCCGGTCTGTAAGCCGTTGACACACAGCCCACCTCCAGGATGCATGTTTGCCGTGAAAACAACTGCGGGTGGAGTGCGTTATCTCTTGTTTGACTTCGGTTCCAACATAACGTGGCCCGCTTTACTCTGCTGTCGCTTGCTGGAGAGGTCACCAAAAAACATCACTGTTTTACGAGACCTTGCGTTTAAATTATCTTCCCTTTCTTGTACGCTGGCTTTTAATACAGAAAGTTGTTTCGATTTCACTGCCGATCGTCAATCGAGAACGCGTCTTCAGCTGCCGTTAACATCAGTATTTATCCGACGCAGTAACTATCCCTTTAAAAGCGGCAATAGCCATGAAATTCACCGAATATCCTGGACAGAAACTGAAGTTAAATAAAGGACTGTCTATCTGAAAATGACGGAAACCCACACTTAACCCGTGCAGGTTTATCTACTGAATGCACAATTCATCAAATCCCACGGTCCGACTTGAACTTGGTTGGTTCTGAGCACTATGGGACTTAACATCTGAGGTCATCAGTCCCCTAGAACTTAAAACTACTTAAACCTAACTAACCTAAGGACATCACACACATCCATGACCGAGGCAGGATTCGAACCTGCGACCGTAGCGGTCGCGCGGTTCCAGACTGAAGCGCCTAGAACCACTCGGCCACACCGGCTGGCCTGATGAACTTGGGTTCATAGTACTTCATTTAGTTAATGGTATGCCTCGGCAGATGCGCTGTTCATTTGTATTACTGTTTTAATTTATTTGTCTTATTACTTCATCTAATGTTTAAAGTTTATGGTAAGACCCAACAAAAATAATACATGACACCTACTCATTGCCGTATTCGAGAGGGAGAGACAGAAGACTTCATCACGATGTGTTTCAAACTACCATCAGACTTAAGTACTTTTTACAGTGCGAATGGTAATAACATATGTGTGTAGCGTACCTGATTGTATTCATTAAAAATCCACTTTATATTATTGTAAACATTCAGGTGCTTCACAATGATCGATTACAAAGTTAAAACATTTTCTGTGGAATATATATGCAGAAATCATTGCCACCAGGACGATTGCTGTTGTTGTTTCGGTCTTCAGTCCGAAGACTGGTTTGAAGCAGCTCTCCATGCTACTCTATCCTTTGCAAGCCTCTTCACATCCAAATAACTACTGCATCCTACATTCTTCTGCACCTGCTTAGAGGTTCATCTTTTGGTCTCCCTCTACAATTTGTACTCCCACACTTCGCTCCAATACTAATTTCGTGATCCCTTCTCAGACTGTGTCCCATTAACCACTAACGCTTAATCATTAAGTTTTAGTCAAGTTATGCCACAAACTTTTCTCCCCAGTTCTATTCAGTACCTCCTCATTTAATCTTCAACAATATTTTGTAGCACCAAATTTATAATGCGTCTGTTCTCTTATATTCTGAACAGTTTATCGTCTACGTTTCACTTCCATACAAGGCTACTTGACAAATATCTTCAGAAAAGACCTCCAAACACTTAAATCTATATTCAATGATAACAAATTTCTCTTGTTCAGTAACTCCTTTATTGCCACTGTCTGTCTACATTTAATATCCTCCCTGCTTCGGCCATCAACAGTTATTTTACTGCCAAATAGCAAAACTCATCTACTACTTTTAGGGTCTCAGTTCCTAATCTAATTTTCTCACCAGTATAAGATTTAATTCGACTACATTCAATTAGCCTTGTTTTAATTTTATACAAAATATTTATAGTAAAAAACTGAGTGCTGTTTTTCTTTTCGTGAAAGTCTTTCGGAAATCTAGAACGATTCATGTCATCTGTACAACACCTTTAATAATATTTGAAGATGTGAGTCTAAGTGAAAACTGTATATTTTCTTGCGTTTGGTGATCACCATAACATCACCTTATAGTGTGCGTATTAATAATTTTCCTGGTTATTTATAAGAATTTTTCTGTCGCATTATGTGACAACTAACTTTGTGTACGAGAAAAATGTAGAGGGGTTCAGATGTCACGTCAAACAGCGCGTTCTTCTCAGCAGTTTATTTAGTTAGACACTAGACGTGTATTCGGGACGACGAAGATCCTAATCCCCGTCCGCCATTTAAATTTGGTTTCTTTAAGAGGGATACAGCAGATTTCCTTTGTCGTCCTTATCCATTCTAAACATTTGCTGCGTCCCTAATGATCTCATTGTCGGAAATCTAATCTAATCTTCATTCATTCATTTACAGAAAGTCCACTGAAAATGCCATAATGTACACCAGAGTGCGATAAGCGAGAATTTGCCCCACGCAGCAATTCTGCACGCGGCTGAGCTGTAGGGAGGCGCTCTATATCAATCGCCTCCTCACTACACGTGAGCGGAACTGGCTGTGTTGGCACCGTCGTTATCACCAAGTTGTCCGCTTAGCTCAAAACAGAAGCGAAAAAAATATTCGAGCTTTCCTATACACAGTATGAAGAATTTAAAAATAATACTGACTAGCGTTAATTGTCGTTCTGACAGAAAAGCCAAAAGGAATGGACGAAAATTAATGCACCAGCGGTCCCCGTCGACAACTATACACAATTTTCGGAATCCATAGTACACCCTCTCCAATCTTATTTAATGAAATTCGGTTGAAAGTCAGTAGTCATTGCTGCAGCGGTTATCGACGCACTTACCACTTGTCGAGTGGCCCATATGACCAGCACAGTCGGGAAGGGACGTTGTGTATGACGTAAAAGAAGCACTACCCCCAATGATATTTAAAGAGTTTAGACGAACATTGTCTCACAGAGCACCATTAGATGTGAAGACTCTCGTTCATAAAGAAATATGGTGATCAGGAAATGTATCTATCTTTCTTTCTTTGTATTGGAGCCGACCAGCCCTCTGCGCATTGCAGAATGATAAAACTGCGCGATAGTTTTCGTTCTTGTTATACCTTTTTGTTTCAATCGGCTCATCATAAAAACTACATTTTTCTGAGTAACTTCAAAAGAGTACAGACGGACTCCTACAGTCTTACAAATAACGTCTGATCTGGTTCCATATCAAAAACTGACAAGGAAACCAAAGAAAGACGAGTATTCATCCATAAAAAATTTTTGCATGGCAAAACGGTAAAATGGACAGATGCACTTTCGAAGACTGTTTTGTACAAAACTGAAATAGTACCATTTTCTTAAAAATGTCTTAGGAATAAAAGCTCTTTCAACTTAAGCTTATCGCTATATAATTTCTTTCCTTTAAACACTTCTTCGAAATCTTTCTGTCAGTTAGGCTATTTAAGATAATAATTTACTTTTTTGTAATAAAAAAGTATAATTAAATGTAATAGTACTATTTATTTTAATATTGTAAGACATTAGTGAGGTGATGGGGCTCCTGGTACACTTTTGATATCAAATTAATTATGCAGGTTAGTTAGATTGATCAATTAAATGCCTGCCAGAGTGGCCGAGCGGTTCTAGGCGCTTCAGTCTGGAATTGTGCGACTGCTATGGTCGCAGGTTCGAATCCTGCCTCAGGCATGGATGTGTGTGATGTCCTTAGGTTAATTAGGTTTAAGTAGTTCTAAGTTCTAGGGGACTGATGACCTCAGATGTAAAGTCCCATAGTGCTCAGAGCCATTTGAACCATTTTTGATAAATTAAATACCCCCGCCCCAATGAAGTCATGGGTTATATCCAGGCAGCATGCGGATCCCCCTCAGGGAACTCACTGCCCACTACCCTCCCCCTCCCCACCTTCTCCCCTTCTGAGACATAATACAAGATGGCAGCCTTGAAAAAATGGCGGGAAATTCCCTCAGTCTGTGTAGAGCTGCTGGACTGGGAGGACCACACGTTCTCCTCCACTCCTCCCACCTCTTTCAGTGGCAGGAAATTGAAATTTTGATGGGAAATTAAAAAAGGCTGGAAATTCAAATTTATTGGTGGGAATTTCAAATTTTGTGTGTTCACCTTCAGGTCTGGGGACCAACTGACCTAGTTGACAACACCACCGCTAACACCAGAGGGCACTGTTTACCATCCCCACCCCCACCACTACCCCTCAGCCACTTCCCCACATCCACCCCCCCCCCCCCCCCCCCCCATCCGCCACTTGTGAGGGAGCTTCAGTCTGTACTGAGCCGTCGGACAGGACTGATGTAAGTCTTTATTTTGTATGCCGTGCAGTTTATTGTTTATTTGAACAATTTGATTTTCCATTGATAGAGCACTAGACAGTAGCTCTGTCCAATTTCGTCAATAACTACAGGATGTTGTGTGGATATTTTCGCTGTTAGTCTATCGCAAGGGAGTTGCTCCAGCCAGTCTAGCCAGTAGCCCTATATGGGAAGGATAGGTGGTGGTAATAATAACAGGACAGTAAGTTATCACTTAATTATAGGGGAGTAGCCTCCTGCCGATCTACAAGTGAATAACTGCTGCTGGGAGGAACATAAAGATGAGTAATAATGATATTGGAACAGTGACCCACTGTCCCAATGCCCCTTTTTTTATGACATGCTTTAAATCGAAATACCATCATTGATGGCGATCAAGACTTCATGGTGGAAGGTAAGTAGGTGCTTGGGTTCACTTTATTATGAGTAACCTTTCACAGTCAACTCCGTAGGGCCTGTTTAGTGGTCTGTAAGATACCGCCAGTTGGTAGAATGGGTTATGATGTCATAGTACCAAGGAATGTGGGACCTTATACTGATGCAAAGAGAGGGGTATTGCCCTGCCCAGAGTTCTTATATGGTACGCTGAGTTATGCAAAGTGTCTACTTTGTTGTACACGATTGTCATCAATTGGTGGACTGCTTCAAGTACTGTATCCATATGGAGGGCAGCATGCAAGTCACTGATGCAAGTATAGTGGCTGGCATGAAGTATCCATCTAAGTCCCATATTTTGTAAAACTTGTAGACAGCCAATTTGTGTTGGACTGGCAAGACCCAAGACCGAGCTGCCATACATTATCTTAGAGAGAACCATGACCATATATAACTGAAGCTCGTCTGTGGTACAGAGGTCAGTACTTTTGAAGGAGGGGAGGAGTTTCTTGACCATACCAAAAGCTTTGTTCCTGAAAGGAAGAAGTGTTTGTCCAAAGTGACCCCCAGGTAAGTCATCGTTGCCCTCCAGGGCATATCCCACCAATGTAGTCTCGAATTTGTAGGCATTAAGGGGCGTTTCTTGCTGAAACAGATGGCTGTCATCTTGGCACTTTATTGGTTGCACACCAAGCGGCTGTCGCATAGAGTTGTAACTGAAGGCGTGGAATGTTGACGTGAAGCCGGCCAGGGTGGCCATGCGGTTCTAGGCGCTGCAGTCTGGAACCGCGCGACCGCTACGGTCGCAGGTTCGAATCCTGCCTCGGGCATGGATGTCTGTGATGTCCTTAGGTTAGTTAGGTTTAAGTAGTTCTAAGTTCTAGGGGACTGATGACCTCAGAAGTTAAGTCCCATAGTGCTCAGAGCCATTTGAACCATTTTTGTTGATGTGAATATGTCTTCTGCTGGTGAAAAAAGCTGTATCATTGGCAAACTTTCCAGTTTGTACCCCTGTGAAAATTTGGCATGTGATTTACATAGAGATTAAATTGTATTTGGGATAAAAAGAATTTTTGAGGCAGCCCCACCTGCGCCAGTCGGATATCAGACGATTGGTCCTTTATTATAACAATCATCTTTCTGTCTGTCAAAAAAGTAGCTATAAGTTTCACATAACAATGGGTATCGATGTCAGTTCATCCAGTTTCCCTAGTAGTTGTTCCCTCCATACCTTATCATGTGTTGTTGTTGTTGTTGTCGTGGTCTTCAGTCCTGAGACTGGTTTGGTGCAAATCTCCATGCTACTCTAACCTGTGCAAGTTTCTTCATCTCCCAGTACTTACTGCAACCTACATCCTTCTGAACCTGCTTAGTGTATTCATCTCTTGGTCTCACTCTACGATCTTTATCCTCCACGCTGCCCTACAATGCTAAATTTGTGATCCCTTGATGCGTCAGAACATGTCCTACCAACCCGTCCCTTCTTCTTGTCAGCCTGTGCCACAAACTCCTCTTCTCCCCAATTCTATTCAATACCTCCTCATTAGTTATGTGATCTACCCATCTAATCTTCAGCATTCTTCTGCAGAACCACATTTCGAAAGCTTCTATTCTCTTCTTGTCTAAACTATTTATCGTCCACGTTTCACTTCCATACATGGCTACACTACATAAAAATACTTTCAGAAACGGCTTCCTGACACTTAAATCTATACTCGATGTTAACAAATTTCTCTTCTTCAGAAACGCTCTCCTTGCCATTGCCAGTCTACATTTTATATCCTCTCTACTTCCACCATTATCAGTTATTTTGCTCCCCAAATAGCAAAACTCCTTTAATACTTTAAGTGTCCCATTTCCTAATCTAATTCCCTCAGAATCACCCGACTTAATTTGACTACATTCCATTATCCTCGTTTTGCTTTTGTTGATGTTCATCTTATATTCTCCTTTCAACACTCTGTCCATTCCGTTCAACTTCTCTCCCAAATCCCTTGCTGTCTTTAACAGAATTACAATGTCATCGACTAACATTAAAGTTTTTATCTCTTCTCCATGGATTTTGATACCTACTCCGAACTTTTCTTTTGTGTCCTTTATTGCTTGCTCAATATGCAGATTGAATAACATCGGGGACAGGCTACAACCCTGTCTCACTCCCTTCCCAACCACTGCTTCCCTTTCATGTCCCTTGACTCTTATAATTGCCATCTGGTTTCTGTACAAATTGTAAATAGCCCTTCGCTCCCTGTATTTTACCCCTGATACCTTTAGAATTTGAAAGAGAGTATTCTAGTCAACATTGTCAAAAGCTTCCTCTAAGTCTACAAATGCTAGAAACGTACGTTTGCCTTTCCTTAATCTTTCTTCTAAGATAAGTCGTAAGGTCACTATTGCCTCACGTGTTCCAATATTTCTACTCAATCCAAGCTGATCTTCCCCGACGTCGGCTTCTACCAGTTTTTCCATGCGTCTGTAAAGAATTCACGTTAGTATTTTGCAGCTGTGACTTATTAAACTGATAGTTCGGTAATTTTCACATCTGTCAACACGTGCTTTCGTTGGAGTTGGAATTATTATATTCTTGTTGAAGTCTGAGGGTATTTCGCCTGTCTGATACATCTTGCTCACCAGATGGTAGAGTTTTGTCAGGACTGGCTCTCCCAAGGCCGTCAGAAGTCCTAATGGAATGTTGTCTACTCCCGGAGCCTTGTTTCGACTCAGGTCTTTCAGTGCTCTGTCAAACTCTCCACGCAGTATCGTATCTCCCATTTCATCTTCATCTACATCCTCTTCCATTTCCATAATAGTGTCCTCAAGTACATCGCCCTTGTATAGACACTCTATATACTCCTTCCACCTTTCTGCTTTCCCTTTGTTTGCTTAGAACTGGGTTTCCATCTGATATTCATACAAGTGGTTCTCTTTTCTCTAAAGGTTTCTTTAATATTCCTGTCGGCAGTATCTATCTTATCCCTAGTGAGATAAGCCTCTCCATCCTTACATTTGTCCTCTAGCCATCCCTGCTTAGCCATTTTGCACTTCCTGTCGATCTCATTTTTGAGACGTTTGTATTCCTTTTTGCCTGCTTCATTTACTGCATTTTTATATTTTCTCCTTTCATCAATTAAATTCTATATTTCTTCTGTTACCCAAGGATTTCTACTATCCCTCGTCTTTTTACCTAATTGATCCTCTGCTGCCTTCACTACTTCATCCCTCTGAGCTACCCATTCTTCTTCTACCGTATTTCTTTCCCCCATTCCTGTCGATTGTTCCCTTATGCTCTCCCTGAAACTCTGTACAACCTCTGGTTTAGTCAGTTTATCCAGGTCCCATCTCCTCAAATTCCCACCTTTTTGCAGTTTGTTCAGTTTTAATCTACAGTTCATAACCAATAGATTGTGGTCAGAGTCCACATCTGCCCCTGGAAATGTCTTACAGTTTAAAACCAGGTTCCTAAATCTCTGTCTGACCACTATATAATCTATCTGATACCTTCTAGTATCTCCAGGATTATTCCACGTATACAACCTTCTTTTATGATTCTTGAACCAAGTGTAAACTATGATTAAGTTATGCTCTGTGCAAAATTCTACCAGATGGCTTCCTCTTTCATTTTTTATCTCCAACCCATATTCACCTACTATGTTTCCTTCTCTCCCTTTTCCTACTCTCGAATTCCAGTCACCCATGACTATTAAATTTTCGTCTCCCTTCACTATCTGAATAATTTCTTTTATCTCGTCATACATTTCATCAATTTCTTCATCATCTGCAGAGCTAGTTGGTATATAAACTTGTACTACTGTAGTAGGCGTGGGCTTTGTGTCTATCTTGGCCACAGTAATGCGTTCACTATGCTGTTTGTAGTAGCTTACCCGCACTCCTATTTTTGTAATCATTATTAAACCTACTCCTGCATTACCCCTATTTGATTTTGTATTTATAACCCTGTATTCACCTGACCAAAAGTTTTGTTCCTCCTGCTACCGAATTTCACTAATTCCCACTATATCTAACTTTAACCTATCCATTTCGCTTTTTAAATTTTCTAACCTACCTGCCCGATTTAGGGATCTGACATTGCATGCTCCGATCAGTAGAACGCCAGTTTTCTTTCTCCTGGTAACGACGTCCTCTTGAGTAGTCCCCGCCCGGAGATCCGAATGGGGGACTATTTTACCTCCGGAATATTTTACCCAAGACGACGCCATCATCATTTAACCATACAGTAAAGCTGCATGCCCTCGGGAAAAATTACCGCTGTAGTTTCCCCTTGCTTTCAGCTGTTCGCAGTACCAGCACAGGAAGGCCGTTTTGGTTAGTGTTAAAAGGCCAGATCAGTCAATCATCCAGACTGTTGCCCCTGCAACTACTGGAAAGGCTGCTGCCCCTCTTCAGGAACCACACGTTTGTCTGGCCTCTCAACAGATATCCCTCCGTTGTGGTTACACCTACGGTACGGCCATCTGTATCGCTGAGGCACGCAAGCCTTCCCACCAATGGCAAGGTCCATAGTTCGTGGGGGAGGGGGGGGGGGGACAAAGGTGCTCTCAATATCTAAGAAGACCGCTGCAGTAGCGCTAGACATATTCAAATTTACGGTAACATGTTGCGCCAGACGAAAGAGCTGCAGCTCTGCGGATAGTTTACGTTGGAAACCATACTTTTCTACCATCTGCCACCAGTGGTTCCAAAATGTGGGCCTGGATGACTCTTTCGAAGATTTTTCCCAAACCAGTAAGAACACTAATGGGTTGGTAATTTATGGCCAGGATAACGTCCTTCTGTGGTCTGGGAAGAGGAATAGGAGCTATCTTGGCAATCTTCCACGCAGTGGCGAAATACTTTGTCAAGAGACAGACATTGTACGTTCTTGTCAAGAGCATCAATGATTTATGTGATAAGTTGCTGATCTTGTCAACACCAGGTGCCTTATTCCCATTTAGCTTCCTGAGTATGGTTCTAATTTCGCTAGGTGTAGTTAGATGGGGATGGAACTGATTGGGAACAGTGATCATCCGACCAATTAGATGTATGGTGACATACTCTTGTTCCCTCTGGGCTCTGTTCAGAGGCTCCCTCAGAAGCCTCATTTGTCACTCAAACGCCTTCGCGAATATTTACGCTTTTTTGTGTGGGTCTTCCATTAATCTCTGAATCTGAAGCGGTCGTTTGGGCGTGGGATCAGCTGCCAAGTTTTTCACTAGCCACCATTCGTCTCTAGTTTGCAGGAGGAAGGAGCACATCTTATCCTCCCACGTTTCCACTCGCTAGTCAAGTAATTGTCGTCGAAACTGCCTTTCCAGGCGATGCACCCATCGGCGGTAAGCTGGGCCACGAGTCCACTGCCATAGCTTCTGGTACCGGCTCTTCTGTAGCCGTATTTCTTCAAGTAAGGGAGGCAACGGATCGTGGGACTGGAAGCCATCAACAGCCGTTATAGACGACAGTTTGTCAGCCTTCCATAGTTTCCACATTAAGTAATCGAGACATAATCGATTTGGGCTGCTGTCTGAACCTCCAGGGTAGGCATGATGTTGTTATCTAAGTACCTATTGAACTTGGGCCAGTTATTTTCCCGGTGAAATCACTGGTTTGGTAGATGACTCGTCCTTGGTAGCGCTGTCAGAACAGGATCATGGTTCGAAGATAAGTCATTGATAGTAACAAGACGGGGTTCAATCCCAGGTCCTTGGGTGATAAGAATGTCAAAGACATCTGGAGGTTGATGACTAGGGGAGGAAGTGTGTGTCAGCTCAAGAGGTCTGCAGATCTTCAGGTCAAAGTCCTGTTCCAGGCAGTGCAACACCAGCCCCTAGGGTTGGTGGTACGTGAATTTCAGGTAGGATGCTTTGCATTCCAGTCGTTGCCTATAAATGTCTTGCCGTTTGGTACTAAGATATGATGTAAATCTTGTGCTATGAGCTGCGCTGCAGGGCGAAGATGTGCCACCATAAAAGTGACCTCTCCCAAATATGTCTTGATGGAAACCCCAGTCGCCTCCATCCCCTGTAGGTTGAGTAGGTCTACATGCCAGTGAGTAATAGTATGGCGAAGGTAAACTGCTGTGCCACCACCTTGTGCACGTCTGTCAGTGCGATAGTCCACCATATTTCCAAGTTGTAAAGTTTCATTCAGTCACAGGCTAGTCTCTGACAAGATGACTACGACGATCTTATGGTGGCCAATAAAATCTTGTAGTTCATGTCTGTTATTGTGAACTCCAGTAGCACTCCATAGACAGATGCAAATACCCTTCATATGTGTGGCCATGACATTAATCTGACCCCTCAAACTGAGCCAGTGTTTCCACCATTTTAACTATCTTAGACAGCTTGTCTTTACCTATGTTGTGTACATAGTTCCACGTAGTCAGCGCATACACAACTTTCCCTATAGAGCGCGCCCTGCTAAGCACAACAGCGCAGGCGCAGCGCTCTTCCATCTCCGCACTACCAGATGGCGCTATCTTAGAGACGGACCAAGTTCTGCTTCCGCCGATCCGCGTATTAATATGTAACGCAGCCAATGAGATTGCTGCTAACATAGAACCTTTTCTCCTCGCGGATCACACTCGCGCAGTGATACCTGAACGCGTGAGGTATTATAATGAGTGTACAGACCTCCGATTAGTAAGTCTGCATTTGTCTGCATTAGTCTGCATTAGTCTATAGTCAAGTTTCAGTCTGCGCCTAATAAGATTACCATATTCCTGTAATAGCCATGAAGATAAATGAATAGACACTTTGTCAAGTATCAGAGATATGTGAGAATAAGATTATCATACCAAGACCAAAGGAACTTCTGATTGTCAATTGTAAACAGCATCCAGAATCAAATTACGTAACGTCTATGATTTTTATTATTTTAATAAATGTGTGTGAAAATTAATCAAGTTCTGTTTAAAGTTGGTCACCGTCAATCTGCTACTCCAAGCGTGCAAGTGGCATTTCTACCGTGTGACCTAACGGCAGAAGATAAACACGCCACGATAAGACCACGAGACATATTACTGACACTCGCCTACTTCGTTAGAGTGACAAGTCAAATAATCTGATGGTGTGTGTACCGAAGGTCTTACAGTATGCACACCACAAGCTACCAACATTTTTTCCCAGCAGTGATGAATTTGTGTAGAAAGCTCTAGCTGCTAATAGATTTGAGAATGGTTGTCACCTCCATAAGCACAGCACCTGTATCTTTGTCTCGAGATGCCCTTGTTGTTGAACGACCAGTGTCATGCTGTTCACCCTGCAGTGCTGAAGCAAATGGTCGTCCCTCTCGTGTTGTATTTGCAGTCCACACCTGATCCCGTGGAGGTGGAGGGGGGGGGGGGGGGAGGCTTATGAGCAGCCAGGCCAACCGGGTCCGCCATTACAAGATTCACTCTGTCGGGAACAGTTGGGGGTTCTCTCCGTGGTTGTGCAAGATGTGAGGCTGATGCGTGGAACTTCCTGAGAGCTTTCTGAAATTCGCTGCAGCCCTTCCAAGAAGCTACATGTAGGTACTGGCAACCTGCTCATTTAGAAGGTGACCCTGGACATAGTGTGCATTCAGTACTGGGGTGCATGGCGCCACAGTTAACGCAGTGTGCCAGTAGCCAACAGAAATTAGGTGTGTGTGTCTCCAACGATGATAACGTTTACGCTGGGGTAGTTCGTTTCAGGAGCAGTAATCCTCAACCCACACTTTCGTCGAGAGCACATAGCGGACACCATAGATAGGATCAGATTTATCCCCCTTTGGTAGTGTCACAGTGTACAACGGAAGTGTGTGGAGCTTTCCCTGCTTCTTACGCTTGATCATTCTTGTTGAAGTCATGCTCTCGTAGATCTCTGTGCACTTCCTCCGCAGTAACCGAAGGTGGTAAATCTTTGAGCTTCATATCCCTGCTGGTGACATCTGGGTGCGTGTGAAATGGTAACTGTTGATTCTTGCAAAAGTCGAACACCTCGTAATCCGCGAGGGTGTCAAAATAGAATTTTACACCGTGTATGAGGCTCGTAAACTAGCAGTAAACTGTTCCCTAAGGTGACGGCATAGCTAAACATAGTTTCCACAGCTGTAAATCACTATAGGTGGTATCTTCGGAGTCTTTGGGACCGACGGAGGTGGGGGTGGTGGGTCGGCTGTCGTATGCTCCTGCGCCGACGCTCCAGGTAGGGTGTCATATCTACTTGAGGCAACAAGTGTCAATTGCGCAGCCCGTTCCAGTACCTGAGCAGCACTGCGACAAAGGGTCTTCCTGCGCTGAACTGGCTGAAACTTGTCGTTAGCCACGGTGTCAAAAATAGGTCCATTGAGTCACTGTCATGGTTTATTGTCCTACGAGTATCTGTTGATGTCGCTCCGTGGTTAGAGCCAGACGACTGTAATTCCTCAAAATCATCGTCTGTGTCCTTTTGAAGCCGTTGTTTGATACGACATATTCCTTCTAAAGCTTCTTTGTGGTGACGCCGGTGGTCTTCGTACTTCTCCTCACGGTGTTTAGTCTTTGTGTCTGGTATAGACCTAGCCTTCAGGCTTTGCTTCACGGTGTCATGCTGAAGTAGCGGCGCACTGTCACCTAGTGTAGTGTCCGACACGATATCGGTGACGAGAGCCATGTCGTCAATCAGATGAGAACCCGATAGCTGCCTGTAATTACCTTCACATGCCGATGCATCCGTGGAAAACACAATTGCGCAAGTACTTCCGCGGAAAACACGAGAGCTAACTAATGCCGTACACTTCGGTAAGAACACTTCAGTACAATCGAAAACTCGTTGAACCTCTAACATCCTGCCGTTATATACAGAATTCCTGTAGCAATATTATTTTGGAATGAAACACACATATACCTATTTACGAGATGCAAGTCACATCCAAGCCAACACAAAAATCGGAAATACATCATATGATATTTTTTACGAATGTAGTACACCCTGCAGTGCTCGTGTTGTAGTTGCAGTCCACACTTGATCCGGTGGTGATGGAGTGGGAGAGGGGTGGCTTATGAGCAGCTAGGTCAGCCATGTCAGCCATTACAAGATTCACTCTGTCGGTAACAGTTGGGGGTTATCTCTGTGGTTGTTCAGGACGTGAGGCAGATGGGTGGAACTTCCTGAGAGCTTTCCTGAACAAGTTGCCTTAACAAGTTGTCTCAAGAAGAAAAAGAAAAATGATCAGTCACCTCCAGTCTAGTCCAGCAGCATCTACCGAGTGTATTGTGTATCTGAAAAGCTGGACTGCCGAGAACCGCCTGTTGAGGAGGCCAGGCTAATCCACGACTTCCTGTCGCTGCCCGACCCCTCTTGACTCCTGCCTCTGACCGCGGCACAACGCAAGTGAAGCGGCAGTGGGTGGGATGTATACAGTAGTTCCATCACTGACGTAGACCCGTCAGTTTAAAAAATCCGAGGCAGTGATGTTGTTGACCATACACCTCGAATTTCTCAAGCGAAATGTAGATATCTCCCGTTTACACGAGTTACTTTTGAAGATAGAAGAAATTGGATCATACACGCGTTTTCACCCCGCTAAAGTATCGTTACTTTACTGAAAATCCTGTACAACACTATGGCACAGGCTATATTTCCTCTAAGCAGTCTCTCAGCAGGTAGAAAAATCTGTTCTTGTCTGCCACGTCCTTCAGCACAGGACTAGAATATTAAATTCAAAAAATGGTTCAAATGGCTCTGTGCACTATGGGACTTAACTTCTGAGGTCATTAGTTCCATAGAACTTAGAACTACTTAAACCTAACTAACCTAAGGACATCACACACATCCATACCCGAGGCAGGATTCGAACCTGCGACTGTATCGGTCGCGCGGTTCTAGACTGAAGCGCCTAGAACCGCTCGGCCACTTCGGCCGGCTATTAAACTCATTTTAGGCACATGACGGAGTGCTAAGAGCATGCTCTGCCTCAGTCACAAGATCCCTCCTCACTTTCAAACTCTCTTAAAGTTAACAAATGTCTCGTCAAATACAGAAATCTCTCAAGGTTAACGGCACAGAGAAGATGTAAATGTCAGGTTTATGCTTCATATCATTTTCTAAATTCGATTATATACCTGATTTTATTATGATGATCATCTGTCCCAGTGTAGGTGGGAGATTGAAATTCCGATGCAAGATCACGCCGCAACGAAAAGACGTCTGATTCCCGCTCCAACTCTTGGATCTTTTTCGTGGTAGTCTTGCCCTCGCTTCCACGCGTCCAGTGTCACGTCACTGATATCGAACGGATAGGCTAATTAATTATGATCATGAGAGTCCCTTTGCATGGCGAGGAATTTTTTTTCTGCAGTCGGATTGCACTCGCCAGATAGCCGTTACAGACGCTTCCATGTCGTCTCTGTAGGCTTCCCACAGGCAAGGTAGTCACTTCCTCTGTTACCAGAATGGGCAGTAACCGTCGTCAAATAGCTGAAGACATCCAACGATAATTGCGTTCTGTCTCTCGGTTGTCTTCTCATGCTGTTGGAAGTAAGTCACTTTGAATTCTGCATAGTGCTCCCGAACCACTCCGGCTGAGACGTATCAGTCTATGTGGAATTTTAGGACGTTTCACTCCCTTCTTCACCCCCAAGACGCCTCCACCACCGGACTGCATGTGCTCGCGAACCTTTGCCACTGGCTCGCGAACCTTTGCCCTCGTAACAGGGCTTTACGACTCCCGGCCGACAACAACCCACCACTCGCCGTGCCTGACAGCTGTTAATGATTCCAGTCTCGCAAACGTTGTCCTATCCTTCTCAGAAGGGCTAGGTGCTTAAATGGCGCTGGGGTAAATACTAGGGTGTTGAACAATATGTTCCCCTCATACCTCCTGAGAATTTGCATTTCAAGCTCACTGCAGAAGGATTGTATTGGCACCAGTGTATATTTCGCATGAGGACTACGAAGGTAAGATACTAGAAATTAGCGCTCATAGTGAGGTATATTGGTAATCTTTTTTCCTCACTCTCGCTCCGAGTGGAACAGGAAAGGGAATGACTAGTAGTGGTACAGGTTACCCTCCACCACATACCATATGATGGCTGCGAAGTAAGCATATAGATATAAATGTAAATTAAGTCTTCCTATTAAGATGTCAGTCCATCCACTTGTAGGCACACAAAACTCACAGAAGAATGTTGTCTCTTATTTATCGAGAAAACAAAAAATGGAACATCTGCTGCTTATTGTCTCTCAGTAGAAACCTTCATATTAGTTAGTAATTTTCTCAAAGCAGTCACTTCGTGAGATGTATGTGAGAGGTTGTAATATGTTTGCCCATAGTACTTAGAAGAAACGGTATAGAGCTCACATTTCAACTATCCTTTCGTCAGAGTATCGCTTACCTGTCGTATCCTCACGAATCTTCCAGTCTTCGATATATAGCATCTGAATCCACCTGATTGCGACGAGTAAGAGATATCCCCCACCAAATTTCAGAGCCCTGCTAATTCTCTCGAAATCCCATCACGTTCCGACAGCACTGTTACATGAGTTAGATGGCTGTAGGTAGAGAGCTATCAAACGAGAAAAATAACAAACTAACGTACACGAGGAAATTCACAACCATGCAGAGTATACTTGGACTACACAAACGAATTCAGAAGCATACCAGCTACAATTCATCGATGTTGAATGACAGTCTCTCCTTTATCATGACTAAAGTGACACCAACAAGATCTAGTGCAAGCCATCGTTTTTAAAGGGAAAATCCATTGGCTAGAGAGTGTACATAGACGAACCAATCTGAAATCACCATGAAACAAAGAAGAGTAAAGAGGAGGTAACACTTTGCAAAAGGGGTCTGTTTTATTGCAGTTTTGGAGGACTAAAGCTGCCTGACTAGCTGCTGCTCATTTGAGATAGTAGCCTTGCCAATATTTGTTGCTGGTGCCATGGCCACACTCTGCTGTTGACAGCAAGGTTCGTTGCACCTAGCTGAAGGGGTGAGTGACATTACTTGCCCAGGTCGGCATTCTTGAGTCCCTGGCTGCCTAGAGCTCACGACTACCTGCAGAGTGGTGTCGAGTGGTCTCGAAGGCGGTAATTCTCTGCGTTTTAATAAATCTTTTCTGCTGTAAACCAGAGTATTTAATCGTGTGCAACATGTGTTTCTAGTGTTACACAGATAAAATGCTCCAGGTGAAGTTTTCGCTTTGAGCGAGTGCTCGGCATTTATGTATTGCCTGGTACCTCATATTTCTGCATCGCTCTTTCAGGATAGTATGCACACTGTAGTAAGCAGCTTGACGTCCAGGTTACTGATTTAATTGCTCCCATTTAACATAAACTAACCCCATGAGAATGAATTATCCTAGCAATTCAAAAAAGCGAGTGTATGCTGAAGTGATTGGGAAATGTGCTGGACCGCCATTGTCGCCATTTGCGAAACTGGTGCTAGTCTTGTACTAAGATTCCTGTCAGATATATCTGATGTCGTCTCCACTATTTTAACATCGTGCTGATATATAGCGCCGCTGCTCACTCGTGGACATACACAAGACCAAGTCCACCCCTACCAAGGAATTAAGGCTTCGTATCTTACTGTAAATAGTAGAACTACATTCACGATAGAACTGAATGCCACCAGAATGCGTCGTTCTACCATCACCGACATCGGGAGTACCGGTACGTGACGTAAGTGCAGAATTCGTAACGCCAGGTAGGTTCTAACGTATGTGACCCTGCAGCTTGTCTAAGGCCTGTGTGATATTCCCTTTGACGCCCATCCGGACTGACTGCAGTAGTGGTCTCTTATAGTCGTAAGCTGCTGTGCGACGCACGCCGTTGGTAAAAACAATTTCTAGGCATTTCAAGGTATCCATAAGGCATAAAGACTCTACACATTCTTCCGTTAGTCCAACACCAATATTCATCACCACTGGCTTGTTCACATTTATGCGGCTGCCAGTGGCCACTCCATATTTTTGGATCCAGCGTAAAGCCACATGCATATCGTTTCCATTTCGCACCAGATCATCCGCATACGCCTTGCACTTAAATTTATATCCTTACAAAGTCAATCCTGCCAGCGGTGACGGAGGCAACTGAGTAACGGGTCGAGGACCAGTGTATATAATACCGTAGACAGGGGACACCCTTGTCTGACCGATCTCGCTACCATGACGGATTTCGTTGTATGTACATTGACGAGCACTCTGGACAATGCGTTGTGGACTAGCCGCATCACAACAGTGATTAACGATCGTAGAAAACGCATGTGAGTCAGGACTTCTGCGAGATAAGTATGACTGACTTTGTCGAAGGCTTGATCAAAATCTATCTATGCTAGGTGGCACCTCTTTGATAGAACGATCAAATCGTGATTCTCACCAGCCATCATCTGGATGTTGGTATCTCCGCGTAACGACGTTTGATCGAGTGAGATCACTTGGTGCAATACTCCTCGGAGGCGCGCTGATGACAGTCTGGTAAATATTTTAAAAACGCAGTAAAGGAGCGTCGGTGGTCGGTAGTCCCGTAACCTTGTGCCACCCTAAGGTTTGTGTATCGGAATAATCAGCCCCTCCACTAAAGCCGGCGCTAAGCACGTCAGCAGACGTTAATTCGCGGCAGATAGCAGTTCACCTGGGTGCCGTCATATAGCCTTCAAAAGAGAGGACATCTGGTCCCGGTGATTTACTCACCGCTCCGCTACCAATGGCCCCCACCACTTCCTCCTCTCTAAACTTCTCCATCAGTTGTGCTTTCACCTCTGGTTTAATGGTGCAGAAAATCGGATGGGTAGCTTCGGTAATGGCCGCCATGTCGGCATCCACTGCAGTGTAAACTTGATGGTAATGCTCTACAAAGGCATGGTATATTTCTTGTTGCGACGCTAGGTGTCTGCTATCATCTGTGTTCAGGGCATGTATCAGGGCTCTTCGTCGTCTTTTGCTTTCGTTGTGGATGTGGAACATCGATGAGTGTTCTTCTAAGAGTGTTCTCCCGTAACCCGGTCTAATGTTGGTGCACTGACCACTGCACCTTCGAAGTGGCGTCGCATGATGGATACAGTTTTGACCTTAGCTCGTTGTACCGCACCTTGCGCTCCGGAGAAGGCACTTGGTTGGCGCGTTCGCGTAGCACTGTCAAATAGAAGTCCATCGTCTGACGTTGCCGCACAGCTTGCTCATGACCATATGTCATCATTGCACGGCATAGCTCCGGTTTGGCACAGTCCATCCACCAACGTAGGGTCATGGGATACGCCCGAAGGCGTCGTTCTCAGAATCTCCAAACATCTTCAATAGCGTCTCGACAAGCTAGGTCTCTCAGGTGGGTAACATTCATTTTCCAAGGACCGCAGCTACGCCACAGCCGCTGCCGCCGGAGGGAGATCGTACATATTAATGGAGTACGGTCGGTGTAGGCTGCAGGCCACAGTTCCGCTTCAAGGACGTCAGCGTTAGATTGCATGCCACATACAGGGTGTTCATTTTAACTGAATACATTGAAATATCTCGAAAACTATGCATCAGATCAAAAAAGTTATAGTTCCAATTTGTTTGGATCAGAGAAGGACAGCCAAGGATACAGCACTCAACCCACCCATCCTACCCTGTGTTCTGGTGGCGGGCAGCTTTGAAATCTTCAATGGGAACGCCCAACGATTCTACGCCAAAATCTACATACGTTTTGTCTGAAGCGTTTTCCTCGTTTCGCCACAGATAGCGCTGTAATCAGAAGAACAGAAATGGGTACACAATCGTAATTTACGACACCCTACCCAATTTTCCTTAAATATCCAGTGGTAACGTGGGACCACACCTCCATGATGCAAGGGTACGACAGGCCAGTATTTCACAACTTCTAATTGGAAACCCCCTTCGCGACACGGTGTTCCTCCGACATACTGTACAGCGGCTACTCAACGTGCCACTGTGGCTGTGGTGCGAGGTGAACGCTACTCTACTTTTACGATTAGAGTAAGTGTTCAAACGTAGTATCGCCACCTTCAATACACTTAGTGATCCGCTTTTCAAATGACCATGTACAGGACAGAAGCATATCTGCGAAAATGTCGGCACAGGCGTTTCTGATGCAGTGGATCATGTCTTCACGGCCTGTTGGCACTTGCTCGTACACCTTAACTTTTAAATGTCCCCATATAAAGAAACCCTGCGACGTCAAATCCAGCGGCCTGGCGGGCCAATTAATTGAGTCACCTCCGCCGATCCATCAACCAGTATTGTCGTGTCCCAGCACAGTTTTGTAGTGCGATAGGAACGTTGACGACAATCTGAGGGTTGTTTGAGTGTCCACCTTTATTGTTGGAGATGAGAGGGAGAAAGCTCTCCGATGTAAAACAGGGTGGTTATTGTCTGCAGTGATAATCTTTTATGATTAATGGCAGGATGGGTATGCTGAAGAGTTCAGTATATATTTAAGTAATACCTTTATTCTCTTTGATAACTTATAAAAGAGGTGCCAGTTCCTAACCCCTTTCTGTATTACTTGTCAGACTCAATTTATTCTTATCAACAGGCCACTCGCCTAAGCTTACAAGAGACAATTACTATTCCGTAAATTGTTCTTGTTAGTTACGAAGCTACAAATGCTAGCTGTTCCTTGAGACAAAGACAGATCGTCTATGTTCAGAGCTATTCCCCAGAATAGATAATGATACTTATCTCGCAGTTGATGTGTGTGTCTCCAGATCTGATCACCGACTTCTCGCTGCGAATATTACTTCTGCATACTCATGTTGCTGCTGCCTGGTGTACTACTGCTCTCGTACTCCTCCGTCAGACTACTGCATCAGACTTCTCCATCAGACTACCTCTTCTCATTTTATCTCTTGCTTAGAGACTGTCTAAGTCGCGGCTGACCCTCGATAATAGCCGTTCGGGATATTTCCATTAGCTGGCTCCCTTGACACATAAATACTTTAATGTTTCATTTCTCTTAGAGGTTTCCACTCGATGTTATCACTTACGTATACTCGAAAGCTTCCGTTGGTGTCAGGGCTTGTATCCCTTGGTGCAGTCTCAAATAGTTCCATCACGTGTTTAATCCGTAGTCCGACGGGCTATTGGAGGTCCCTACTTTACGTAACATATGGAAAACTTCTGTTGTCCAAGTGCGGTTCAAATAATGTCTTAATGCGCGTGTACTGATCTTATGCGTCTTATCTCTCTTCCCTTCACAAATATCCTCCACTAGGGTTTCCCAATGCTTCAACTCTGATGCTACTAATTTCATGAAGTGACAATGGTTCTCTGTTCATTTTATGTGACAAGTATTGCTTAATAAAATCATTATTAATTTTTTTCTTGGGACTGGACAGTATAAACACGGTCTAATACCTCCCGTGCTTCAGTTGCGCAATGTGCTGGACACCCATCACGCTGAAACCATATACGTTGTCAAACGTCCAGGGCAACATCCTGCTGTATTATCGGTAGTTCCAGTTCCAAAAACGTTCGATTTTTGCGTCCATTCAATGTGCCGTCGATGAAATACGGACCAGTAAATTAGTTCCCCATGATGCCACACCATATGTTAACCGACCAAGTAAATTGATCGACAACGTCCTGTAACCAGTGGGGATTGTCTACTTTCTAGTAATGCATGTTATGCCGGCTAACGCTGCCATGATTTGTGAATGTAGACACATTGTAAAATAGCACCATGGCAAATAACGTAGGGTCGTTTGCATTTGTTGACGTGACCACTCACAAAGCACTACCCGGTTTTGGAAATCGACGCCATGAAGTTCTTGATGCAATGACACGTGGTGTGGATAATACTTATGACGATGCAATATTGTGAATATGCCGGAATCACGCTGTAATTGTCGGGTGCATACCTGTGGGTTGTGGAGCGCTGCCTCTAGGAGAGATATTTTATTAGCTTCTCCCGTAACACGTTTGATTCATTTCCGGTCTGTACGCTGCCATCAGACATAAAACCGTTCAAGACCTTGTAAAAGAACGAACGAGACCGAGCTCTCTCTGGAAAACGCTCGGCATACAACGCAACAGCAGCCCAACATTTCTCCTCCAATCACCGTAAATCAGGATCATTTCAGTTTTTTCTTCTATGATTGAAACATTCATCGTCCACTTGGACGTCTGTTCTCCAAATTATACGTAGGTGAGCAGGCAATAAACTCTGCGCAAGTATCGTAATATTTAGAGCCACTATCTGTTATACATCTGCACGATACGCGAGCTCTGGTCGCGGTGTACTCCGTGTTATGATACTTCGTAGTTCGCTACACGGCCATGGTGTCGCGTCGTGTACTCATCTGTTCGACATGTCGGAGGAGTACAGCGTTGCGAACAGGGTTTCCAATTAGCAGTTATGAAATACTGTCCTGCCCTACCCTCCCAGCACGGAGGTGGGGTCCCATCTGCCATTGGATATTCAAGGGCCATTGAGAAGCACGTCGTAAATTACGATTGTGTACCCATTTGTGTTCTTCCATCTGTGGCGAAGCGAAGAAAATGCTTCGGACAAAACGCATGTAGATTTTTTCGAAGAATTGTAATCTGCAATGAAAAATGAGGGCTCCCTTTGAAGAATTCATAATTGCCCCCGCCAATCACGTATGGGGTGGGGTGGGATGGGGTGTGGAGTCGAGTGTGGTATCATCGGATGTCCCTCTCCGGTTCCCAAAAAAATTGGAACTATAACCTTTTTTGATCAGATGTGTAGTTTTCGATATATTTCAGTTAAAATGAGCATCCTGTATATTCGGTCGAGACGACTAGCAGAATGACTCGTCGTATGGCCTTCGGCATGCTCTCAGGTGTCAACCAAATGTATATGCTGCACCAGTATTCGTAGTTCTGGGCATAGGGTATATTGAGGGAATTGATCTATCGGTGCAAGTACACAGTTAAAGGCGCCTCCTTGATAAGAAGGTCATGCCGACCTTGAAAGAGCGGGGCAATATCCTCTGCAAAGAACGGAAACGCTTCTGTCTCTATCGGATGGCACACAGATATCGATGAGTCATACTTCATGCACCGTCATTGCTAATACACGAGCTGACGGTAGGTACAGTACATCCTGTGGCATGATGCCTTTTCTGAGGAGTTTTGCTATGCCGCTGCCAGTTTCGGAGGCGTGTGATACAGGGTGGGCAAATAAAAGTGGCCCAATGAACAAGTGTTCCAGGGTACAAAGAAACACAGAAGAGGAAAGGAAATACAGTACTAACCTGACTATAGCAGATGTTGAAAGTGACCACTATTCATGTCTTGGCGCTTCTAGGCCCTGGTCAACAAGTTGATGAATGCGGATCGAAGCTAGAAATGAGTTATAGAGACAATTCCCAAATCGTTGGATTGGACACGGAGATGTGTCGTGGCCGGCACGTTCGCCAGACTTGACGCCTCTGAATTTTTTCTTGTGGGAATTCGTAAAAGACATGGTTTATAAAGAAGTTCCAACTACACCTGAAGATATGCGAGAGAGAATTGTGAGAGCATATGTTTCGATAAGTGCCAATGTGATAAGGAATACCACTCAATCCATGATAAGAAGATTGCAGCACTGCATTACTTCAAACACCTTCTGTAAATGGACGTTCATGGCACCTTTGTGACCTTCGTTGACCTTCAAAGACCTTACTGTTACACATCATTCGATTTTTCTCGATAGCCGCTGTCAGAAAATAAGTACCAAACAATTGCATCCCATTTAAAAAAAAAAACAAAGTTGACCTTCATATCTCTGAAGCGACCCCACCTAGAAACAAAAAACCAGCATCATATTATGGCCCCCGTTGTCCCATGCAACTTTTGTCCTACGAACTTTTCAGCTCCTATCATACATTCGGAGTTATTCTTGGTGGCAATAGTTAGTGGCTCACCCTGTATACTACAGAGTAGAGTGTTCAGTCTTTTTATGCTGAATGTCGATGTCTTCACCTGTGTGATACACGCCACTTAAAGTGGATTTAATAATATTATTATATTTCTTAGTTTTATAGCCTCTTTTTCTCCCTTTTGGATTTTTGCCTTTCCTATGTGTGTTAGTCGTACGTAATATTTCGGTATATGCTTGCTTCTATTTCGATAGATACTTGTCATAACCAGAAATTTTGAAGAATATTAGCTATAATAAAACAGGATGTTCTTCCAAATTTCGTTTTCCTGGCCTGTATTGCATTTCGGTATATGCTTGCTTCTATTTCGATAGATACTTGTCATAACCTGAAATTTTGAAGAATATTAGCTGTAATAAAAAAGCTGTTCTCCCAAATTTCGTTTTCCTGACCTGTATTGCATTCTTGGTTAAATGTACATGCTAGCTACCTAGCATACATGGCTCATCTTTGCTAGCGCCATGTATGATGTCTAACTCTCTACCACTACATTTGTTTATGTAATCGGAAAGGATGCTTCCTTCTTCTCCATGCTGTTCTTCCTCTTCTGGTCTGTCTCCATCTGCCGTCTGCAAGAGTCTTTTCAGACTTTCTGTTATTGGTTTAAACATTTCTGAGAGAGACTGTCCTCGTTTCAGCTGTTCTTATTTTAGAAGTTGTAATTTCCGTCAAATAGCTTCTTGCGCTTCAATAACTTTACCTTTTGTTCTCGACATGTTGCTTTGTACTAGGCCATTTTGTGGTCACATACAATTTATGTATACTGTGAAATTACTTCATATTTCTTGCCATGATAAAACTAAGAGCATCCAAAAGTATTTAGTTTACTTCCTCAATTCTATCATTCAACATCTAACCTTTTGTAGATACTGCTTCGATAAGACTTCTAGCTCCATATTTTCACATTAACTGCCTAGATTTTTCTGTCGACGTGTAGTTTTTTGTGGACCTTACCCTCGAAGCGAGTGTACAACACGTGCAAATTTGTCCATAGCCCACACTATACTGATATAGTTGTGCATTAGTGCACTACCTTTTAAGTAGGAACGCCTAGAAGTTTAATTTATATCAGCTATCATTCAGTTTCCTAGCCTTATCAATCACCAGAAAGCCATACTACATGTGATACTGTCAATCAGTGCATATGGTAATAAATTTATTGATCATCATGCCACTTCTTACCTGTACTTGGTAAATATGTTTTAATTTATATTGTCCTGTTTGAATGCGATAACAAGTTCTGCACTATTCCCTACCAAATGCTGTGGAGTCCAGGAACATTTCTGGCTCAAATAAAATACATCAGCTTTTATATGATGGCCAAAAGAAGAAACATTTGTGTATCGGATCCTGGTTTTCAGATATAATAACACTGTTTAATTTACTTTTTCAGGTTGTGGAATATCACTGCTTTCGCAGAATGTGCGGTAGGTTACGCAATCGGTACAATGCAAAATGTCCTTTAATAAACGAGTCTCCTCAGGATGTGTCAACAGAGATGCAATAAGATTAGTCTTCCTACAGTCAGTCAGCAGTCAGATGGTCCAACAATCAAAGCACATATATTATCTGGAAGTAGCAAACCATTCCTCTTCTTCTCAAAGTTTCCAGTATCATTGCAGGACCAGTCACTTACTACATGAACCTTGTGATTAGGTTGTTTTGTCCTCTCAATCATGGTCGTGACTGTTCGATTACTCTAGCATGTAGGAGATTTTGTAGAGAAATAAATAACACATATGTAGCTCTTCCAAATTTTTGTTTTATTTATAAATTCTCATATATTGCAGGGTATATGAAAGTAACAAAGCGAAACCGTAGTTCTGTATTTATATCAAACATAGTTGCTCTATGTTTTTCAACTTGTATTGATGCACAGCATGAATTGTAAAACGAATGGTAGTTTCTTCTGATGGTCGACAACTTTTGCATGCCATCACCAACAGATTGATCCACAATTTCTCATAGAACAGGTAGACTTGGCTGCCAGCTTAGCCAACACTCTAGCTCATGCTTTAAAGGTGTGCTCCCGTAGATGTGTGCACTCTTTGTCATTTAATGTGTGAACCAGACTAAAGTTTATTGGACTACACGCCCAATACCGAATATTCAGCGGGCTTTCTAGCCAAATAGCCGAATATTAGAGAAGAGTATTCAACCACAGCTTGGTGGAAAACCTGTATCGACATTTTTTTTTTCGTTCGTTTGTCCAAATCTACTTACCTCCCTCCCACGCCGCGCCATCCCACGTGCTCGACTGTTACTGTTGTTTTGTTGACAAGTTTAGTTTGATACACATCGTCAATATGCAAACACAGTTTATCGTATTTTCTACATTTTGATTTGTTTAAAAGTGAAATTGTCTAAGGTCTAACTAATAATAATTGTTTATGACTTCTAAAAAAATCGCCTATATGGGCATATTTTGAGGGGTGAGAATAATCCAAAAGGTGTTGTGCACAAATTGTGTGAAATAAAAATTTCTTGTGGTGGGATTGGAAAGAAGACGACTATATCAGGAATGATAAATCATTTGAAAAATAAATACTGTGACAAACATCGTAAGTTTCAGCCTATGCTTCCGAAGCGGCAAGAAACTATTTATCAAGATACAGATGTGAGTAAACCTTCGACATCAAAAAAAGCAATTGAGTCTGAAGAATGTGCCGAAATACGTAAACCATGGGGTATTAATGACCCACAGCTGAAAAGTACCCTCTCTTAATTATCTAAATGATAGCACTTGATAATGAGGTAGTAAATATAGTAGAAAAAGTTGGTTTTGGAAGACTGATTTATAGCGCTTTGCCGCGGTATAAAATACAAAGTCATCCTTAGAGATTTCAGACAAAATAATTCCAGAGATATATCATAAGATGGTTGAGAAAATTAAAAGATTACTTTCAGAGATTGGTTATATTTCCGTGACATGCGACATGTGGAGGTGGTTGCATAATCAAAACAGTTTTTTAAGTTCTATTGCGCATCTTATTGATCGTGAATTCAATGTCAAACATGTAGTATTGAGCATCAAGCATTTTGAAGGACAACACAAAGTAGAAAACATGGCGATTAATTTACAGCAAATTGCAAGTTTATAGGACATTCAGATGGCAAAAATTCATGCTGTTATTTATGATAACGGACGACAAATAACAAAAGTTGATAGTAATGTAGTGTTGGGCTCAGTGCGTCGTTTCATTCATAATCTTTAATTAACAGTTAACGTTAATCTTAAGCCAAATGTGACTCAAGTAATAGTAACAGTTAAGAGGATCGTAACTCATTCTAATGATTCTGGCACTGCACAGGAAAAACTGCATTCTATCAAAAGATTTTGATCTCCCTCAGAATGAATTGGTGCAAGATGTCAGTATGCTGTTGAATTCCACCTATTATATGCTTGCAAAGGTAATGGAACAAAAACGGCCAATTTCACTCTATGTGATGTTGCGAATGTGACTACTGCACAATGGGAGCTTTTAGAGCAACTTTTGAAATGAAACCAACCATTTGAGGAAATAATACAAATTACGAGTTCGAGATATGCTTGTATTTCTGAAATTATTCCGTATGTTGTTACATTAATGCGACACTGTGATAAAATTAGCACATCAGGGCTAACAGCCAAAATAAGCCAGGTGAGGCTCGTCATTCAACAAGGGTTGCAAAAACAATTTGATGACACCTCAACAAGTAAGAATTATTTGAAACGTACTGCTTTAGACCTATGCTTTAATGTTTTCACCAGTCAACTGCCAAGAGAAAAAGTAAGGCAGTATATTTTGATCGATAGCCTAAAGATGAACCGTGAAACAGGAAGCGAATTGGTCCCCTGTTAGGGCCAAGAGGATAACAACCGAAGAGCAGAGTCTAAACCAGACTATTCACTCATCTTTATGGATTGCTTTGAAGAGGTGGTTGCAGAAGAAAACATATTTCACGCCAGAACATTGATATAGAAAATGCAGTTGCAACTGAAATAGACCTTTACTTAAGTATTAAGAACATGACATGTAATGATACTCCATGCACATGGTGGTAAGCAAGCAAAGATAAATTTCCGTGTTTGGTAAATCTTACAGCAAAATATTTGTCAGTGCGAAGAAGTAATCTTTATTCAGAGCACCTTTTCTCTGAAGCTGGGAATGTCTATGAGAAGAAAAGGAGTAAACTACTGCGTAAAAATGAAGAAAAATTAGTCTCCCTGCACCACAGTTCTCCACCTCTAAATTTTAATTACGAGAATTCAAGTGCATAGGCATTGATTACTTTAAAAAATGTGCCGAAAAATACCTAAATTTATTTTATTTGATACCAAGTTTTGTGTTGATTTTTATAATAAAGAACTTGATTATGTACTTCTGATACTTTAATGATTACAAGAAAAATACATTGTTATTATAAAATAAATCAATACTTTCAATTTACCAGTTATCTGACTACGGCAGAACGCCTTACTTCTTCCAAAAAGTATTTGGTATTTGGCTCTGTAGTACCCAGATATTTAGTATTCGGTCAAATAGGATAAAAGCAGGCAAATAGGCCTAATACCGAATAATACCGAAATATTTGTTGCAAGTCTAATTTTAGCTGTTCTCATGTAATTCCCTGTAGAGATTGTATGTTCATCTAATATCACCAAGAGGTGGACTATGTTTCCATAAAACAAAGCAGAAATCTGCACTGAAGCACCACATAGACGATTCCACTCATCCAGGGCTAATGATGCTTCAACATCACTAAATCATGGGTTTTCAAATACCACCACCACGTAGAATTCGTGATCCAACTTAGTACTCACACTGGCACATTTAGTACTATAGTTGTTTAAACTTAGGTATCGTTATATAACATTATCACTGTATCGGGTGACTGTTGCTGCTACGATGCTGATACCTCGTCTACAAGATGAACAAATTGTTAAGCATATTACGTATTACTGATAGCTTTTTTTATTCATCATTGTTACTAATACTTACATGACGACTGTGTTGCTACTGTATGCTTCGACGTGTTCGGCATTTGAGAGTTCTCACATGACTTGTTGAACAGTTTATCAATAGCCGTAAATATAAAGGTTTCATTACAATGAATAATGTTATTATCTTTGACACTACATGTAGTGTTCGTTGTTATCTTAACGGCGATTATAGGCTCACGTGGATAAACCATTGTTAATGGGAAATTATGCAGTTCCATTGATGTTCCAGGTAGGTTGTGATCACTGTGAAGTGTGGGGTTGCATGCTGATTCGTTCCCCAACAGAATTCATAGCTGAGGGCCTTTTTTAGCGAGAAATGCGTCACTTAGCAGGAAGCAACGCATAGTCGTCACGCACCTGGCAATAGCCTCTATGTGTCTCAAAAGCAAAGTAGAGGGCAACGCACCCACATCACGTGTGCCACAACGTATGTTCTACTTATGTATGGTGTAACTGAGGTGTATATGTGGCAGAAGTATGGTATAACTGAGACATAATACATGGTGTACGCACAAGTGCAACGTGTTATGTCAGTGTAACGTTGCTGTTCCACCAGCATACGCCACAATTACGCTATATGTGTGTGTGCGTGTATGTGTGTGTGTGTGTGTGTGTGTGCTGTCATTGTCTGATAGGGCTCAAAATAAAACACTTTTTATGGGACGTGCTTATTTACAACCAGCAACTACGGTAACAGCCAATCTTTCTCACGCTATATATTCCTACTGATGAGTTAACAATCCAAACAAACTTGATGTAGAAGGCTGTTGTGATGGTTCGGGCAATAGAAGTTCTGCTTAACGTTATAATAATAATACTCTCCAAGACAAAAAAACGATGCACAACGAAGAAATTATCCGAATGGGACGGAAGTCGGTAGATGTTATGTACATGTACAGACATACAAATCACTACAATTTCAGAAAAGCTTGATCATATATTCAAGAGAATGAGTTTCTCAAATTTGCAGGTCAATAACACATCAGTCCACCTCTGCCCCTTATGCAAGCAGTTACTCAGCTCGTCATTGATTGATAAGGTTGTTGAATGTCCTCCGCCGGCCGAAGTGGCCGTGCGGTTAAAGGCGCTGCAGTCTGGAACCGCGAGACCGCTACGGTCGCAGGTTCGAATCCTGCCTCGGGCATGGATGTTTGTGATGTCCTTAGGTTAGTTAGGTTTAACTAGTTCTAAGTTCTAGGGGACTAATGACCTCAGCAGTTGAGTCCCATAGTGCTCAGAGCCATTTGAACCATTTTTTTGAATGTCCTCCTAAGGGATATTGTGCAAAATTCTATCCAGTTGTTGCATTAAATAGTCAAAATTTCGAGCTTGTTCAACGGCCCTGTCCGTAATGCTCCAAATGTTGTCAATTGGGGAGAAATCTGGCGACCCTGCTAGCCAAGGTAGAGTTTCACAAGCATGAAAACAAGCAGTAGAGATTCTCGCCGTGTGCGGGTGAGCATTACCTTGCTGAAATGTAAGCCCATGATGGCTTGCCACGAAGGGCAACAAAGCAGGGCATAGATTATCTCCGGCATACCGCTGCGCTGTAAGGATGCCGCAGATGACAACCAAAAGGGTCCGCTACAAAATTAATCTCATTAACTTGAATAGAATTGTCTTCGGCAACGAGTCCCCCTTCGATATGGGCACTGATGAACAGCGAAGATGTATCCCTCCATCTAGATCGGGATTTTGAAGATCTAAAGCCCCATTGTGCAGAACCTGGCACGACATCCCTAAGGAGGACATCCTGCAACTCTATCATTCAATGTCAAGCTGAAAACTTTGCGTAAGGGCCAGAGGTTGTCCAACGTGTTATTGACTTTCTCAATTTGTATTAAGCTCATTCTCTCGAATAAATTATCCAATTTTTTTGAAAAGATAATTGTTTGTCTGTCAGTACATGTAGATAACATCTACAGGTTTCCGTCCCTTTCGGAAAATTCCTTTGTGGTGCATCGTTTTATTTTGTCTTCGAGTGTAATAACAAAGTCCTTAGCATAATGAAACGCACACACATAGTAATAATAATAATAACAAAATTTAGAGATATTTAGAGATGGACGAAATACTTACTGACAGGTATTTCCAGCACTGTTTGCAACACATTCTTGCACGGTGGGAGACAAGATATACATTTCAAAAAGGGTATATACACTACTGGCCATTAAAATTGCTACACCAAGAAGAAATGCAGATGATAAACGTGTATTCATTGGACAAATATATTATACTAGAACTGACATGTGATTGCATTTTCACGCAATTTGGGTGCATAGATCCTGAGAAATCAGTACCCAGAATAATCACCTCTGCCCGTAATAACGGCCTTGATACGCATGGGCATTGAGTCAAACAGAGATTGGATAGCGTGTTCAGGTACAGCTGCCCATGCAGCTTCAACGCGATACCACAGTTCATCAAGAGTAGTGACTGGCATATTATGACGAGCCAGTTGCTCGGCCATCATTGACCAGACGTTTTCAATTGGTCAGATATATGGAGAATGTGCTGGCCAGGGCAGCAGTCGAACATTTTCTGTATCCAGAAAGAACCGTACAGGACCTGCAACATGCGGTCGTGCATTATCCTGCTGAAATGTAGGGTTTCGCAGGGATCGAATGAAGGGTAGAGCTACGGGTCTTAAAACATCTGAAATGTAACGTCCACTGTTCAAAGTTCCGTCAATGTAAACAAGAGGTGACCGAGGAGTGTAACCAATGGCTCCCCAAACCATCAAGACGGGTGATACGCCAGTATGGCGATGACGAATCACGCTTCCAATGTGCGTTCACCGCGATGTCGCCAAACACGGATGCGACCGTTATGATGCTGTAAACAGAACCTGGATTCATCCGAAAAATGACGTTTTGCCATTCGTGCACCCAGGTTCGACGTTGAGTACACCATCGCAGGCGCTCCTGTCTGTGACGCAGCGTCAAGGGTAACCGCAGCCATGGTCTCCGAGCTGATAGTCCATGCTGGTGAAAACGTCGTCGAACTGTTCGTGCAGATGGTTGTTGTCTTGTCTGTTGACTCAGGGATCGAGACGTGGCTGCACGATCCGTTACAGCTATGCGGATAAGATGCCTGTCATCTCGACTGCTAGTGATACGAGGCCGCTGGCCATCACGGCGTTCCGTATTACCCTCCTGAACCTACCGACTCCATATTCTGCTAACAGTCATTGGATCTCGACCAACGCGAGCAGCAATGTCGCGATACGATAAACCGCAATCGCGATAGGCTACACTCCGACCTTTATCAAAGTCGAAAACGCATTTCTCCTCCTTACACGAGGCATCACAGCAACGTTTCGCCAGGCAACGCCGGTCAACTGCTGTTTGGGTATGAGGAATCGGTTGGAAACTTTCCTCACATCAGTACGTTGTAGGTGTCGCCACCGGCGCCAACCTTGTGTGAATGCTCTGAAAAGCTAATAATTTGCACATCACAGCATTATCTTCCTATCGGTTAAATTTCGCGTCTGTAGCACGTCATCTTCGTGGTGTAGCAATTTTAATGGCCAGTAGTGTAATTCCACCAAGTGCAACATATGTTGGCGGGCCCAGTCAGGTAATGCATCTTCCTACCATTCTGATGCACTGCCATTATTTATTGAACAATATTCCTCTTGTCTGCAGTCATACACTCCTCCGCTGTCTTGCCTTTTCATTCTTGATGCACAAAGCTTTGAGCACATTTCTCTGATGGATGTTTACAACAAATAGGCTTATTGGAGTCTTCTTTGGTCAATGCAAGCATCTCGTCAATTGAACATATGAGGCCTAGACCAACGTATAGACAGCGAAGAAATGACAGCATGCACATGGTCAAAGTATAAAATTAATATTGCTCGAAGGATGAGGGGCCCAGCTTGCATGCCATTGGTGCCCCTGGAGCCCATCTATGTAATGCCATTGACCACTGGGAAATTGGGAGGTATGCTGGTGTCAGTGATTCTACATCTACATCCATACACCGCAAGCCACCCGACGGTGTGTGGCGGAGGGTACCTTGAGTACCCCTATCGGTTCTCCCTTCTATTCCAGTCTCGTACTGTTCGTGGAAAGAAGGATTGTCGGTATGCCTCTGTGTGGGCTCTAATCTCCTTGATTTTATTCTCATGGTCTCTTCGCGAGATATACGTAGGATGGAGCAATATACTGCTTGACTCCTCGGTGAGGTATGTTCTCGAAACTTCAACAAAAGCCCATACCGAGCTACTGAGCGCCTCTCCTGCAGAGTCTTCTACTGGAGTTTATCTATCATCTCCGTAACGCTTTCGCGATTACTAAATAATCCTGTAACGAAGCGCGCTGCTATCCGTTGGATCTTCTCTATCTCTTCTATCAACCCTATCTGGTACGGATCCCACACTGCTGAGCAGTATTCAAGCAGTGGGCGAACAAGCGCACTGTAACCTCCTTCCTTTGTTTTCGGATTGCATTTCCTTAGGATTCTTCCAATGAATCTCAGTCTGGCATCTGCTTTACCAACGATCAACTTCATATGATCATTCCGTTTTAAATCACTCCTAATGCGTACTCCCAGATAATTTATGGAATTAACTGAGTGCAGTTACTGACCTACTATATTGTAGCTAAATGATATGGGATCTTTCTTTCTATGTATTCGCAGCACATTACACTTGTCTACATTGAGATTCAATTGCCATTCCCTGCACCATCCGTGAATTCGCTGCAGATCCTCCTGCATTTCAGTTCAATTTTCCATTGTTACAACCTCTCGATATACCACACCATCATCCGCAAAAAGCCTCAGTGAACTTCCGGTGTCATCCACAAGGTCATTTATGTATATTGTGAATAGCAACGGACCTACGACACTGCCCTGCGGCACACCTGAAATCACTCTTACTTCCGTAGACTTCTCCCCGTTGAGAATGACATACTGCGCTCTGTTATCTAGGAACTCTTCAATCCAATCACACAATTGGTCTGATAGTCCATATGCTCTTACTTTGTTCATTAAACGACTGTGGGGAACTGTATCGAACGCCTTGCGGAAGTCAAGAAACACGGCATCTACCTGGGAACCCGTTTCAGTCTCGTGGACGAAAAGCGCGAGCTGGGTTTCACACGATCGTCTTTTTCGAAACCCATGCTGATTTCTAGTCTCCAGAAAAGTCATTATACTCGAACATAATACGTGTTCCAAAATTCTACAACTGATAGACGTTAGATATATAGGTCTATAGTTCTGCACATCTGTTCGATGTCCCTTCTTGAAAACTGGGATGACCTGTGCCCTTTTCCAATCCTTTGGAACGCTACGCTCTTCTAGAGACCTACGGTACACCGCTGCAAGAAGGGGGGCAAGTTCCTTCGCGTACTCTGTGTAAAATCGAACTGGTATCCCATCAGGTCCAGCGGCCTTTCCTCTTTTGAGCGATTTTAATTATTTCTCTATCCGGAATGAGATTTTCACTCTGCAGCGGAGTGTGCGCTGATATGAAACTTCCTGGCAGATTAAAACTGTGTGCCCAACCGAGACTCGAACTCGGGACCGTTGCCTTTCGCGAGCAAGTGCTCTACCAACTGAGCTACCGAAGCACGACTCACGCCCGGTACTCACAGCTTTACTTCTGCCAGTACCTCGTCTCCTACCTTCCAAACTTTACAGAAGCTCTCCAGCGAAACTTGCAGAACTAGCACTCCTGAAAGAAAGGATATTGCGGAGACATGGCTTAGCCACAGCCTGGGGGATGTTTCCAGAATGAGATTTTCACTCTGCAGCGGAGTGTACGCTGATATGAAACTTCCTGGCAGATTAAAACTGTGTGCCCGACCGAGACTCGAACTCGGGTCCTTTGCCTTTCGCGGGCAACTGCTCTACCAACTGAGCTACCGAAGCACGATTCACGCCCGGTACTCACAGCTTTGCTTCTGGCAGTACCTCGTCTCCTACCTTCCAAACTTTACAGAAGCTCTCCTGCGAAACTTGCAGAACTAGCACTCCTGAAAGAAAGGATATTGCGAAATATCCTTTCTTTCAGGAGTGCTAGTTCTGCAAGTTTCGCAGGAGAGCTTCTGTAAAGTTTGGAAGGTAGGAGACGAGGTACTGCCAGAAGCAAAGCTGTGAGTACCGGGCGTGAGTCGTGCTTCGGTAGCTCAGTTGGTAGAGCAGTTGCCCGCGAAAGGCAAAGGTCCCGAGTTCGAGTCTCGGTCGGACACACAGTTTTAATCTGCCAGGAAGTTTCATATCAGCGCACACTCCGCTGCAGAGTGAAAATCTCATTCTGGAAACATCCCCCAGGCTGTGGCTAACCCATGTCTCCGCAATATCCTTTCTTTCAGGAGTGCTAGTTCTGCAAGTTTCGCAGGAGAGCTTCTGTAAAGTTTGGAAGGTAGGAGACGAGGTACTGGCAGAAGTAAAGCTGTGAGTACCGGGCGTGAGTCGTGCTTCGGTAGCTCAGTTGGTAGAGCACTTGCCCGCGAAAGGCAAAGGTCCCGAGTTCGAGTCTCGGTCGGGCACACAGTTTTAATCTGCCAGGAAGTTTCATTTCTCTATCCCTCTGTCGTCTATTTCGATATCTACCATTTTGTCATCTGTGCGACAATCTAGAGAAGGAACTACAGTGCAGTCTTCCTCTGTGAAACAGCTTTGGAAAAAGAAATTTAGTATTCGGCCTTTAGTCTGTCATCCTCTGTTTCAGTACCATTTTGGTCACAGAGTGTCTGGACATTTTGTTCTGATCCACCTACCGCTTTGATATAAGACCAAAATTTCTTAGGATTTTCTGCCAAGTCAGTACATAGAACTTTACTTTCGAATTCATTGAACGCCTCTCACATGGCCCTCCTCACATTACATTTCGCTTCGCGTAATTTTTGTTTGTCTGCAAGGATAATTGTTCACGTTCTAGGAAAGCTGACTCTGATGACATCAGTTCTGGAATTCCCATGCTGATGTCAGCCAAATTCATGCCAAATACTGCAGTAATCCTCTACATGCACCATCTTATCTTTGTGTTCTTACTTAAGCCTGACACTTTCTTTCCCTAGTTATTCTGTACGAGTATTGATTTTCACGTTCTTTATGCCTCAGTGGATGAGTTTGTGTTTCAGCTTTAGTGTTTATGCCGTAGTAACTTTTATATTAATCCGTAATTATCCTGACATTACAAGAGGAATTTCTGTTGACTTGGAAATTTTTTTGGTTTACATGGCGTTTTAGCGGTCTCTGTCTCGCTTTTAGTACCACCCATACATGATTTTTCGTGGAAGAGCTGCGTAAGGATATCGCTCCTAATTGTTCACCTTGTAGATTCACATTTTTTTTTTCATTCTTACACACGTGTGTCACTGCCACAAAAGGTTTGCCGGCATTGATGTCAGCCAAATTCATGTCAAATACTGCAGTAATCCTCTACATGCTGCCTGCGTAGTAGTCTCTGCTGAATTCTCTGCTGTCTCCATCGTCACCGACGTCAAGAGCTGCTGCGTTCACACTCAAGTGGACACGCTCCAGCCTCAGCTGCTGTTTGCTACAACACGTCTATGCGGTACCATATAGAGTGTCGGTATTTCGCAGACTTTCTTCCGCAAGCCATCATGTGGTACATACCGTTTGAGTGGCATTATTGAGGTATGGTGAAAACTGATGCTGGAAGGGAAGAGAAAGGAAAGGGAAGGAATTATTGATCTCAGCTTCCTCAGGAATTCATGTGGAGTCAGCGGCGACGAGTGAAAAACGTGTGCCAGACCAGAACTCGAACCCAGAACCTCCTGCTTATTAGGCGGTTGCGTTAACCACTGCATCATCTGGACATTGTGCTTATTGCAAATGCAGGCATTGTCTCAGCACACTCCCTGGCCAACTCACACTCCCACATAGCATCACCTGTTTGCAGTTCCCATCCATGTCCTCCATGCTCGCTACTTTGAGAATCCCGCTGAAAGTCAAACTTAATTGTGCATCCGCACTGAACGCGGTGGTTCAGTGGCCCATCGAGGCGAATCAATTACGTGGATGCTTTGTGTCTGATCTTTTCAACACGTTCGAAAGAACAGACACACGCATTCATATAAAGCATCATTTAGTTGTAGTGATAATACGGTAGGGTCCGGTTGCTGAACAGATCCTATAGTTACCCTTGTGCCACAGTTCATTGAGGGAACTTAATATGTATTGAGTCTGACTGCACAGATGATACACCTGGAAAGACTAATCTGAGCCAAATATTTGAATAAGATTCTCCCATTCAATGTTCTTTACCTTAACTAGATGTGGAATTGTAGCTGTCTGAGAGTACCAGCATGCTGTAATTAGGCAAGAAACGAAGTGTACCCAGAGATCACTAGTGTCACTTGACCCCAGATTCAAATAATTTGCGATTCTGCGCCCACATGAATCCGTTAAATCTGATTCTCCAGATTCCTGAAGAAGAACTCAGTGAACTTGCTAGAAGACACCTTCCTGTACTCAATGACCTTCACGTAAAAGTATTTAATTGCCAGTCAGGTATTCAGGCATGTAGCTCATCATTGGCATCTGATACAGGGGGCAAACAAATAAATGTATACATATCAGTGTCTATAACATAACAAAATTTTGTATGCATTACAGTAGAAACATAAGATTATTTACATATTGTGTGCGTCTATCTCAAAAGACTTGTATGGCCGGAATGAAATCATTATGATGTTAAAACTAATGTTGATCTAGAAAACATAGAACTCCGTGGATATTTAAAATCTGTTTATAACCATGTCTATGTGCACACGATAGGGTTCGTTAACTGTCTTATCTCTGTGGTACACAGACTGTCGTATGTGCGTGTTATATAACAGTCGTCAAACGCTAAACAGCCACACTTATTGACTTATTGGTCTTATTGGGAGCTGCTGTCAGTGGATGAGACAATGGAATTTGTGATCAGGGCAAAGAATATTATAATACAGGTCTCTTGTTATCTCTCAGATTATACCTAGATATATCAGTGACATGCCCTTGCAATATATACTGAATACTGTGCTTGGACAACTAGTATATAAGGAAAGAGTATATAAAAAGTTTATGAGGGTAGAATGTATAGAGACAGGATTGATGTCAATTTTCATGAACAACACTCTGAGCTGGGTGGCCATAATGCGAACAAAGCCACTGGTATGCACACATTTATTTGCTTGTCCTCTGTATCAGACGTCGCTGATGATGAGCTACATACCAGAATGCCTTTGTATCCATTAAATATTTTACATGCAGCTCCTCGTGTAAACTAGATGTATTTTAACAAATACTGAAAGCTGTGGAGCACCAAGCACGTAAGATTTTCACCAAGTGTACTGTTTCGAAAACAGTGCGAAACGGTCGAGATTCTGCTATTTGAGTTCGAAGACTCTAGTGTGATCCAGGATGAACACCCTGATAATCTTACCAGAGAACTGAATTCTGCTCGATTGCTAAACATTGTCATGAGATGAAGTACAAGTCGAATTTATGTTATCCAAAACCCTGAAGCGCCCCTAATTTTTAAATTCAGATCACCCGTACATGATCCAGGTGCTTCTTGAGTGAAGGTGATGTCATTTTCTCCGACATATTACAGCCGGTACTCCTGAAGCTAGTGTTTGTGGTTAACAGTAAAACTCAATTACGAATGAGTTTCACAAGTACCCCTTAAATATAAAATGGTATTAAATGGAAACTGATATTAGTAAGTGAAGTAACTTCTTTCTGTAATTAGGATTTGATCAAGAAACTCATTGCACTGTAGAGATTTTAAAGTTATTGAACTAGGTGAAAGAAGGACTTCGTCTGATAATTGTGTGTTTTTATATAACGAATCACGTGCTGATCTGACACTACCCCACTTCATATTACTTATATAGTCAATGACAACCTTTTATAAGCACAAATAAATAAAGAACTGGAAATACGGCTCACATTCTCCTGGTCTGAATATGTAAATGATTTTAGTTCGCCATTCCGGTCACATCGTAGGATAATTGTCTGGTGTGGTAGAATGAAAATAAATTCTGCAGAAATATGTAGCAAGAGAACAGTAAGATAAAAATATATCGTGCAAACAATCGTTTAAGGATTCCAATAATTTTCCATTTTAAATGATAGCCACGGATTAATGGCAGTATTGGATAATTTCTTTCAAGTATAGGAACAGACTGTGAGATAACGAGCATTGCGCTCTCATTTAAATATATGGCCGAAAGAGTCAGCCTACAGGAATTGTGAAACGAGCCCTGTCGTCCAGGACTGCGTGCCACAAAGGGCGCAGATTCACCATGAGATGGGGAAACTCACAGGCATCTATTGTCTATTGAGGCCTAAGTGCTGTAGTGTGCAAGTGAGAAAGACGAGAACCTAGATCATAGCGAAACCCAGTAGAAGCCGTTTGTGGCCAAGGAGACGTAGCAGTGGTAAATATGGCGGACCTAAGATCGGCCATAAAGGGAAGCATTTATGACAACTATTTAATTCTGTAGTAAAACAGGGAATTAAGTCACAATAATTTTAATCTGCCATCCTCCATAAATCATCATGGTGATCCCAATCAAACTTGAATATTGATCATATCTATCATAATTTAGGATTTACTGTTAAAGTGAAATTAACAAGTTTTGTAACAAAGACCTGAACGCTAAAATCTGAACGCTTTGGTGGATCTTAACGATCGACATCTCATATAGAAGCGCATCATTAAAATGATTAACGTTGTAAGTATCAACTCTCTAACGTTATTTGTTTAAAATATATAGTAAATTTAAATTATCAGTATTTATAGTTAAGCATCAGATCATCATTTCCTCCACACAAAACACATTGAACGATGACAGCATGACACGTTATTGAATCAACAGGTAATAGAATATGTGTTGTAAAGTTTAGTGCATAATAGTTACTTTTGTTCTCTATTTATTTGTCAGAAAGCACGTTGGTGCAAGGCTACTGGCCTTGGCATTCAAAGCCGAGAAGGAAATTGTATTGGTTTTATGTAAAAGAATTTAACGTTTATTATGTAATAGATATTATTGTTACTTTATTTAGAACGTGAAAGTGGTCCAGCTTTGATTATTTAAATATGTTAAAATGTAAAATAATGTAGAATAAGCTGTAGACAATCAGATGGACGGCTTCAGGAAAGGGAACTGCCCTAGTCAGTTGAGCGAGGATTTTCGGCGCGCAGGAAACGCGGCCGGAGACGGGTAGAGGGACAGTGCAGGTGCAGTTCGGCTGGAGACACCAAAGGAGACAGTTCGGATGCAGACGTCGGTCTATAAGCAGCTAGGAAGTGAAACGACTTAGAAAGTTTCGCGTTGTGTGGTATCGCGGGACTTAGTCTCTGAACGGTGAGCAACCGCGCGCATGGTGTGAACTCTAACTTTCCGCGTAGTTAACGAGCTGGAGTATTGGACTTGTAATTCGTGATGAGATTGTGAATGATCAAACTGTGTCAAATAGATATGCGCTCGAATGTAACAGTAACTCTAAATACGACCACATTCGCTATTAGTTTGCTTTCTAAATAAACATTATTCTAACCAAATCGCAACTGTGTGGCCTACATCATTTATGAGTCGTTAATTTAGTTCCCGATATTATTATTACTGTTATTATATGTTGTGTTAACTCTGTATTCCGCAAACTTACCATCAGCCGAACAATTTAACCAAAGCATCACAAGTGTCTAATTTAGGGTGTGTAAGTCAACACTTGCGGTTCAACCCCAAGAAGAAGAGGAACTGCATGTGAGCCCGAACATCTTTGGGATGTTAGCTCACATGAGCCACGTACAGCAATATTATAGGAGGAGAAACGTTCACACAAGTAACGCAGTGTCAAGTAGATTCCCTTATTCCATCGACCCGTGCAGTTGAACGTCAAGCAGGAAAGTAAAATTACCGATTATCCTTGGCGTCTATCAGTAAATGCTCATCGAAGACTTCCGTGTAACTGCAAAATGCAGGGTGTCTGAGAATTCCCAGTACCTCCCTTGACTTTCTGCAGTTTGGGTTCGTAAAACAATCCTGATTGACTGGGAGAAAAGCACTTCAGTTTCATTCAGTGACATGCCCCATAATGAATGTAAGAAAACGCGAGAGAAAACATCTGCCGCCATCACTCAAGCAGTTTAACAGTCTCTGATAAAGCCTATTCGCAAAAGTGCTTCTGAACTTCAAGTATTGCGCACAACAATGTATTTCCACAGTAAAAAATTTGACAATGGAATTATTTGGACAGATGTTTGTGAATGAATTATCTTACAACAACATAGAACAGTGAGTTGCGGCCTGACGTGCTTCGTTCACACAATTTCCAAATACCGTGTCACTTTCTTGAATCTAAATTTCTGACGAATATGCGATACATCACAGTACACACAGGAAGAATATAGTTTTCTGGTATAAAGAAAATCCCCATTATATCCAAGAGTTGGAAAGCAACCTTTCTCATGTCACCAAGATAACCTTTTGGGCTACATTTTTTGGACTTGTTAAAAACGTGACTCATACCTCAGCTCAAGGACAAGAGAATCATGTATCATTTGAGTTACAGCAGGGAGGAACTCCGGAAAATTTTGCAATTCAAGGGCGCGAGTTCCTTGATGAATAATTTCGAAGCTTCTGGATTCGCCGTAATTCAGCAATATCTCCAGCCCCACTCGAATGGCCGGAACTCATCACGTCAGACAACTCATTATGATGAATAATCATGTCTTACCTAGCTCTATATGGGGACAGGGATAATGAAGAATTACGAAAAAGTGTTGAGAAAGCCTTCCGAAATATTACTCCTTAGACGCTCAGCTCAAGATGTCAAGAACGACAAGGAGACCTATAGATCTGTGTGTAAGACACGACGGTATCCGTGCAGATTCTCTGGATACATAATTTATATATCTAAGTACTCCAATATACAATCGACAGTTTTGAACTATTGGTGAAGTCCACCAGACTGTGCGGCCCGATCCATCCGCCTGTGTGTGGAACTGGAGATTAGCCTGCGATCGGCTCAGCAGCCTGCTCCATCTGCGAATCTCTCTCAGTACCGGTTCGTGATTTGTTCGCCGAGCGAGGTTTCTGCACCGCCTGCCGGTCATACAGAACAAGGAACTACAAACTGTAAGATACTGTACATGCAAGTAGGCAGAAACAAGGCATCTGGTGTAGACGACGTTCCATCAGAATTACTGGCAAAACTAGTCCACATGTTGTGCAAAATATGAGACAGACGACATACCCTCAGACTTCAAAAATAAGATAATAATTTCAATTCAAAGCAAGTATATGGTGACAGGTGCCTATAACACCAAACTATGATCCTAATAAATCGTGGTTAACAAATACTGACACGAATTATTACCAGAAGAATGGGGAAACTGGTAGAGTTCGGGCTCGGAGAAATGGTTCAAATGGCTCTGAGCACTATGGGACTTAACATCTATGGTCATCAGTCCCCTAGAACTTAAAACTACTTAAACCTAACTAACCTAAGGACATCACACAACACCCAGCCATCACGAGGCAGAGAAAATCCCTGACCCCGCCGGGAATCGAACCCGGGAACCCGGGCGTGGGAAGCGAGAACGCTACCGCACGACCACGAGATGCGGGCGAGCTCGGAGATCAGTCTGGGTTAGGAGAGATGTAGGACCACGTATGACTGTACTGATACTACGACTTATTTCAGAAGGAAGGGTAAGGAAAGGCAAACCTATGTTTATAGCATTTGTTAATTTAAAGATAGTTTTTGACAGTTTCGATGGGATTATATTCTTTGAAATTCTGAAAGTAGCAGGAGAAAAATATGTGGAGCAATAATTTTTATAAAACTGGTACAGAAACCTGATTGCGGTTCTAAGAGTGGAAGACATAAAAGGGTAGCAGAAGTCGAGACGGGAGTGAGACGAGGACGTAGCGTACCCAAATGTTATTCAATCTGTACAATGAGCAAGCGTCATCAAAGAGAAATTCAATTACAGGGTGAACATTAATAAAACCGACAAACTGCAGGGATAGACTTCTGAGTGGAAGTGGAGGAAGAAAGGTCCTGCGAACATGTGACCGGAAATGCATCGTTGCCATGGTAGATGGCGCTGACGAATGACACTTCCTCTGACCACGTGCTGTGTGTTCCCTGTGTGTTGAAGGTTGTTTGATTGACACAGTGTTCTGTAAGCAGCGGAATAGTCCGGCCTTGATGTTGGGAACAAGCCGAGATGGTGTTTGTGTAAGGCCAAGCAGATGGAAACGGTCGAGACGCACCACGCCTATACCAAAACACGTACCCCCACAGACATCAGTCACATCACACAACATTTCAAGCCCTTGTTGGACGTCTCTGTTATCAAGGGTCTTTTGAGATAGATAAATGTGCAGGGAGGCGGCGGACTCTGCGTTCACCGGATTTGGAGAGCCGAGTTCTAAAGGATACTGAACCACACCAGATTTGGAGGACCCGGTTCTGCAGGATACTGAGATGACCACTAGTAAAACCTCCAGGCAAGAGGCCCGCCAACATTGTGAAAGCCAAAGTACGATTATACACTACTGGCCATTAAAATTGCTACACCACGAAGATGACGTGCTACAGACTCGAAATTTAACCGACAGGAAGAAGATGCTGTGATATACTTTTCAGAGCATTCAAACAAGGTTGGCGCCGGTGGCGACACCTACAACGTGCTGACATGAGGAAAGTTTCCAACTGATTTCTCATCCACAAACAGCAGTTGACCGGCGTTGCCTGGTGAAACGTTGTTGTGATGCCTCGTGTAAGGAGGAGAAATGCGTACAATCACGTTTCCAACTTTGATAAAGGTCGGATTATAGCCTATCGCGATTGCGTTTTATCGTTCGCGACATTGCTGCTCGCGTTGGTCGAGATCCAATGACTGTTAGTAGAATCTGGAATCGGTGTGTTCACGAGGGTAATACGGAACGCCTTGCGGGATCCCAACGGCCTCGTATCACAAGCATTCGAGATGACAGGAATCGTATCCGCATGGCTTTAACGGATCGTGCAGCCACGTCTCGATCCCTGGGACAACAGATGGGGACGTGTGCAAGACAACAACCATCTGTACGAACAGTTCGACGACGTTTTCAGCAGCATGGACTATCAGCTCGGAGACCATGGCTGCGGTTACCCTTGACGCTGCATCACAGACAGGAGCTCCTGCGATTGTGTACTCAACGACGAACCTGGGTGCACGAATGGCAAAACGTCATTTTTTTCTGATGAATCCAGGTTCTGTTTACAGCATCATAATGGTCGCATCCGTGTTTGGCGACATCGCGGTGAACGCACATTGGAAGCGTGTATTCGTCATCGCCATAGTGGCGTATCACACGGCGTGTTGGAATGGGGTGCCATTGGTTACATGTCTCGGTCACCTCTTGTTCGCATTGACGGCACTTTGAACAGTGGACGTTACATTTCAGATGTGTTACGACCCGTAGCTCTACCCTTCACTCGATCCCTGCGAAACCCTACATTTCAGCAGGAAAATGCACGACCGCGTGTTGCAGGTCCTGTACGGGCCTTTCTGGATACAGACAATGTTCCACTGCTGCCCTGGCCAGCACATTCTCCAGATCTCTCACCAACTGAAAACGTCTGGTCAATGGTGACCGAGCAACTGGCTCTTCACAATACGCCAGTCACTACTCTTGATGAACTGTGGTATCGTGTTGAAGCTGCATGGGCAGCTGTACCTGTACACGCCATCCAATCTCTGTTTGACTCAATGCCCACGCGTACCAAGGCCGTTATTACGGCCAGAGATGGTTGTTCTGGGTACTGATTTCTCAGGATCTATGCAACCAAATTGCGTGAAAATGTAATCACATGTCAGTTCTAGTATAATATATTTGTCCATTGAATGCCCGTTTATCATCTGCATTTCTTCTTGGTGTATGGTGTAGCAATTTTAATGGCCAGTAGTGTATGTATCAACGACAACCGCTACTGTCTCTATCACCTGCAACACACAGTGAACACACGTGACGTGGCCAGATAAACTGTTGTTCGTCAGCGCCACTTACCGTGGCAACGATGCATTTCTGGACACCTGTTCATAGGATCTTTTTTTCTCCATTTCCAGTCAGGAATTCATCCCGCAATTTGTCTGTTTTATTAATGTGCACCCTGTAGAATTGACGTTGAGGGAGAAGAAACAAAAACCGAGCGAGGTGGCGTGGTGGTTAGACACTGGACTCGCATTCGGGAGGACGACGGTTCAATCCCGCGTCCGGCCATACTGATTTAGGTTTTCCGTGATTTCCCTAAATCGTTCCAGGCAAATGCCGGGATGGTTCCTTTGAAAGGGCACGGCCGACTTCCTTCCCCATCCTTCCCTAATCCGATGAGACTGATGACCTCACTGTCTGGTCTCCTTCCCCAAAACAACCAACCAAGAAACAAAAACTTTTTGCTTTACCGATGACGTATTTCTGTCAGAGACGGCAATGTACTTGGAAGAGCAGTGAACAGAATGGATACTGTCTTGATAAGACGTTGTAAGGCGAACACCAACAATAGCAAAACAAGAATAATGGAATATACTCGTACTAAATCAAGTGATACTGAGGTAATTACGTTAGGAAATAGACACGAAAAGAGTAAGGGGCAGTCAAATGAAAACAAGACAGATGGAATAAAAGTGAGCAAACTGTTTATTATTTGAAAAATAATCGCGACAACTGAAGGAAAACATTCGAGGCCGTCGATTTGCTTCTTGCTTCGAAGAGGATAACATGGATCCATAGGCAACTGCAAACATTTTTCCATGAAAGCTTTGACTATTTTTGTCTCGCAATGGGATAAATGTGTTAACATCTATGGCGATTACTTTTGAAATAATAACAAAGAGTTTACTTACATTTTTCCATCTGCCTCGTCTTCATTTGACTGCCCCCTATAGTAGATGAGGTTTGCTATTTGGGCAATGTACTAACCGATGACGGGCGAAGCAGAGCTGATTTAAAATGCGCACTGGAAAAGTCAAGAAAAGCACTTATGAAAAACAAAAATTGTTAACATAAAATATAAATTTAAATGTTAGGAAGTATTCTTTTAATATACTTGTATGGAGTGTAGCCTTATACGGAAGTGAAACATGCATGATATAAAGGTCAGCCAAGAAGAAAATAGAACAGAATCTTTTCAGATGTGATGCTACGATAGAATACCGTAGATAGCTGGGCAGGTAACTAACGAACCTGACTAAAAGAAAGAGTCACCTAACAGGTCACATACAGAAGCATCAAGGAATTGTCAATTTGGTAATTGTAGGAAGTGAAGGGGGGGAGAGGGAGAAGGAGGGGTTAAAACTGTAGAGCCAGATCAAAGCTCGAACCCAGCAACCAGCTTCAAATGGATGTAGGTTGCAGAGATGAAGAGACTGGTACAGGATAGACCAGCACAGAGAGCTGCATCAAAGCAGACTTCGAACTGAATACCACAACAAACCACACCAGGCATAGGAGGCATGCACTTGGAGATCCACTTCACGGAGAAATTCAAACGGGGCACACTGTACACCAACGAATCAAAACATTATGACGATCTGCTTAATAGCAGGTTGGACCGTGTGTATGTGTGTGTGTGTGTGTGTGTGTGTGTGTGTGTGTGTGTGTGCGTGTGTGTGAAATCTTATGGGACTTAACTGCGAAGGTCATCAGTCCGTAAGTCTACGCACTACTTAACCTAAATTATCCTAAAAACAGACACATACACCCATGCTCGAGGGAGTACTCGAACCTCCGCAGGTTGGACCCTTTCAAACGCAGTACAGCTACGATTCTGTGTCCTAAGGATTCGCCAAGTACTTGCTAGGTTTTCGGAGGTATATGACGCAAGACGTCTACCAACAAATCACATAATAGTTGTAAATTAAGGACCGGTGCTCTCTAGACGTGGTGCAGGCGTCTGATAGCATTCCAGACGTGTTCCAATGAGATAAGATTAGGAGAATCTGCCGGCCTGGACAATATCATTGTTCACTATCATGCTCGTCAAACCACTGTCGCACGATTCTGTCCTCCGGACAGTTATCCTGCTGGAAGATGCCATTGCTGAGGGGGAAGACATGACTTAGGAAGAGCTGCAGGTGGCCTGCAATAATGTGCACATTGCCCGCAGCTGTAATAGTGCGTTCGATTACTATCACAGGTCCCGTGGAAGCACAAGTGAATACTGTCCCCACCAGCTTGTATCCTTGGCGGAGTGATGTTTCGAGCAACCGTTCAAATGGATGACAGAATATCTTCAGACACGAGCATCGAGCTAATGTGACAAGAAACGTGATTCATCCAACTAGGTAACACGTTCCCATTTATCCACAGTCTGAGCTGAGAAACGACGACATATGGAAGGCTGAATCTGGCCATGAGTCGTGCACTGATAGCCAAAGCGGTGAAGGCGACAGCTGGCGTAAAGTGGATGACCGTGTTCGAGTCCCGATCCGGCACAAATTTTCACGGTCGTCATCCCCTTATGCAGCTGATAATTGTTCGTATTCACAGCAACGAATATATTTCACTTAAGTGACGTACTCGTTGGGCCAACATGTAAGCTGAACGGTGTGCTCCGAAACACTTAAGTCTGCACCAGCATTGTGCTCTGCCGTCAGATCTGGGCCAGGTCGCCAGCAGTTCTGCTTTAGAGAGCGGGCAAGACTCTGACCTCCACGTTGCGTGATGAGGCGTGGAGGTCCAAGATCTTGTGGCCTACTCGTAGTTTCACCGCTCTTCATCCACTTTCTATAGATGCCCACAGTTAGAGCATGCACCAAGCGGCCAGCTTCGCTATATAAGAGATGCTCATTCCCAGACACTGGGCCATAACAATCTGCCCTTTGTCGACGTAGCTTCTCTGTGCACTTATCCATTTTCGGCTCGTATCGGCACTAGAATAACCTCACAGTCGCCTCTGCCCCGCGCATATCCTTTGGTTAGCGCGTCACGAGCCCGTAACGCTACTAGGCAGCATTCATTCTCGCGGTGGACAGTGTTACAATGTTTTGCCTTTCTTCCTCATCAGTATACGAGGCTTCAACACATATTTTTTGCAAATAGTAGCAGGACTGGTTTCAGTCGACCGGATCCCGCAGCAGTAATGAACTGCGAGGCCAATATTCAGTAGTATGTATTCATATTTTTAAACGTACAGTGGTTTTGAAAACTAAAGTAACTTTCACATGATGTGTCACTGCCTAGGAACATACCCCGACGAAACTTGGTCCAAGCGAGAAAGAATTGCTACTGTATAGTACAGAGTCAGTTGAACGAAATACGCAATGAAACGAATAGAAATGATGCATTTATTCAGAGACAATAAGTATTCTGATTTATGATGGTCCTCTGGACATCAAAACAGGGAAGATGGTTATTAATAGGGTGTATGATCACCACGAAAGGAAATGGATGCTCTGCAACGTATTCCCATACTGGTCACGAGATTGATAAGGGATTCTTGTGGTGGGGAGTTCCACTCCTCCACCACTGGGGTTGACTACGATGATCGTCGTCGGTGCCTGTGGACATGCTACAGCCAACACATCCACATGTGCTAGATGGCAGTTAAGTCTAGGGAACGGGACAATTAGTCCATTCGCCGAATATCCGTTCGTTCCAAAAACTCCTCCATCCACCCTGTTCGGTGCACTCCCGCATTGTCATCCATAAAAATGAAGTCAGGTCCGAATGAACCCCTTAATAGTAGCACAAGGGGAAGGTGTACGGTGCCAGCCGGATGCTGTGGCTGAGCGGTTCTAGGCGCTTCAGTCCGGAACCGCGCTGCTGCTACGGTCGCAGGTTCGAATCCTGCCTCGGGCATGGATGTGTGTGATGTCCTTAGGTAAGTTGGGTTTAAGTAGTTCTAAGTCTAGGGGACTGATGACCTCAGATGTTAAGTCCCATAGGGCTTAAAGCCATTTGAATTTTTGTACGGTGTCAAAATAAAGTTGATCGCTGATTGTACCGTGTTCAAAGATTTGGTGGACAATATGTGCATGCAACATTATGCCTCCACACACAGCAACACCTAGTCCATGTTAGACAGTGTTCCGGGATGCATTACACGTTCCCACCTTTCGCCATATGAGGGTGCGTCCTGTATTTCTATGCCCAAGTTACGCAGTACGTGTAAATTAAGGCCCAGTGGTTTCTCGGCGTGGTGCTATCGTATGATAGCGTCCCAGTGTGCTCCATCAGGTTCAGATCAGGCAATTTTGGGCATCAATACAGCAACGTGAGCTTGCTATGATGCCATTCCAATACAGAATGTATTGCCATCCGTTGTGATGAGACTCACTATTAAGAACCATGTCCCGCCTTTTGTAATGTCCAATTGAACATCATAAATCGTGGTGAGTTCAGTGTAATTATTTTATTTGGATAAAGGTGTAATTTCTGTTCGTTTCATTGCGTGTTTCTTTTACATACTTTCTGTACTACACTGTAGCAGTTCTTTCAATGCATATTCAAAGTTTCTTCGAACTATGGTACTTGTCAGTGACGCATAATGCGAAATTCATTTTCGTCCTTAAGTTTTGTACACCAACGAATTATTTCCATGGTATACATCATGTGACGGCAACGCTTAATAAAACTTCATTAATTTAATTTAAGCACTAAAATATGCTACACAGCTTGCTCTTTGAACTATTATTGGACGTATATAACACACATTAGACAATACACTAAAATTACAAGTTGCAAATGATTTTTTTTTATCTGTATCCACACAATAAGGAACCACTGTTTAAGCATAAGTAGCTCCATAAAACTGATTTTTTTTTACCATGCATGCACTGGAACTCACCATGTGACCAGTGTGTCCTTACTCTTGTTTTCACTGAGTGGGGAGACCTTTTGTCGTCGTTCAAATTACCGTCAATCACAACTGACAATTACTCGCCATTGCAGGTGCTAACTGCTAAGGGCTATCTCGAAACTGATTGTAAGTTATTACAGTTCATGTTAAAAAAGTAAAAGTTGTCGTATTAGAAAGCGTATACGTATAGACAGAACAAAGTTTCGTGCTAAATACCTAAGGACTATGCAATACAGCATGATGTCCAAACACATCGGCTGTAGTGTTTAGTGTTGGTAATTGGAAACCTGACACTGGATACATTAACGTATCTAAATGGCTTAAATCATACTTTCAATCTTCATAGAAATGCTTTGAAACATGGTAGATAAACATGTTGTGAAGACACACTGCCGGCCGGAGTGGCCGAACGGTTCTAGGCGCTATAGTTTGGAACCGCGCTACCGCTACGGTCGCAGGTTCGAATCCTGCCTCGGGCATGGATGTGTGTGATGTCCTTAGGTTAGTTAGGTTTAAGTAGTTCTAAGTTCTAGGGGACTGATGACCTCAGAAGTTAAGTCCCATAGTGCTCAGAGCCATTTGAACCATTTTTGAAGACACACTACTGCTTAATACAAAATTTGCCAAAGGAACTGAAAACAGATTTGAAAAAACTACACTAAGTAAACCTTAATTCAAGCGAATAGTTGTAAGACTTGGGCGGTATTTTGAATACCGACTGTTTTGCTTAGTGGCTTACGTTGTTTTGTGCTAAGGTTATCCACAACAATGTTTTGTGGAGTTTTGTTAAGAAAACAGCCAGTCTTTTTTTACAAAAGACAGAGCAAGTTGTTAGTAATGCACAGCCAGCTGGAGTAAAGCAAAGCACGTAAGTACCACTATTGTGCCAATTAACTGCAATATGCAACGTATGGTTTGTAAATAAATAACGACAAATGTGTTCTTAAAATGTCAGAAAACAAACACATGTCAAAAATATATTGTTTCCAGCGCTTTAAAAATACTGCTAAACCTCTAGCACATAATCCTAAACTATATTATTATTTTCAGTTCAAACCAGCCGACGGTTAATTGGCCTCCAAAGAACTGGGTAGTGTGCAACTGCCAGGTCCCTGACAGCGCGAGGCTTGTAGCACGTGATACATGTGCGCGTTACGTGGATCTATATCTACATCTACATCTACGTGATTACTCTGCTACTCACTATAAAGTGCCTGGCAGAGAGTTCAATGAACCATCTTCAGGCTGTCTCTACCGTTCCACGCTCGAACGGCACGCGGGAAAAACGAACACTTAAATATTTCTGTGCGAGCCCTGATTTCTCTTATTTTATCGTGATGATCATTCCTCCCTATGCAGGTAGATACCAACAGGATGTTTTCGCAGTCGGAGGAGAAAACTTGTGATTGAAATTTTATGAGAAGGTCCCGTCGCAACGAAAAACGCCTTTCTTTTAATGATTGCCACTACAATTCACGTATCATGTCTGCGGCACTATCTCCCCTATTTCGCGATAATACAAAGCGAGCCACCCTTCTTTGAACTTTTTCGATGTCATCCGTCAGTCCCACCTGATGCGGATCTCACATCGCACTGCAGTATTCCAGAATAGGGCGGACAAGTGTTGTGTAAGCATTCTCTTTAGTAGACCTGTTGCATCTTCTAAGTGTTCTGCCAATGAATCGCAGTCTTTGGTTTGGTTTGCTCTACCCACAACATTATCTATGTGATCGTTCCAATTTAGGTTACTTGTAATTGTAATCCCTAAGTATTTACTTGAATTTACAGCCTTCAGATTTGTGTGACTTATCGCATAATCGAAATTTAGCGGATTTCTTTTAGTAGTCGTGTGAATAACTTCACATTTTTCTTTATTCAGGGTCAATTGCCACTTTTCGCACTACACAGATATTTTATCTAAATCATTTTGCAATTCGCTTTGGTCATTTGATGACTTTACAAGACGTAAATGACAGCATCATCTGCAAATAATCTAAGAGGGCTACTCAGATTGTCTCCTATGTCGTTAATATAGATCAGGTACAATAGAGGGCCTACAACAAAAAATGGTTCAAATGGCTCTGAGCACTATGGGACTTAACATCTGAGGTCATCAGTCCCCCAGAACTTAGAACTACTTAAACCTAACTAACCTAAGGACATCACACACATCCACGCCCGAGGCAGGATTAGAACCTGCTACCGTAGGGATCTCGCGGTTCCAGACTGAAGCGCCGAGAACCGCTCGGCCACCCCGGCCGGCGCCTATAACACTTCCTTGGGAAACGCCAGTTATTACTTCTGTTTTACTCTATGACTATCCGTCTATTACTACGAACTGTTACCTTTCTTACAATAAATACGAATCCATTCGCACAACTGAGGCGATATTCCATAGGCACGCATTGGTTAGAAAACACTTGTGAGGAACGGTGTTGAAAGCCTTCTGGAAATTTAAAAATATGGAATCAATTTGACATCCTCTGTCAATAGCACTCATTACTTCATGAGTATAAAGAGCTAGTTGTGTTTCACAAGAACGATGTTTCCTGAATCCGTGCTGACTATGTGTTAATAAATCTTTTTCCTTCGAGGTGATTCACAATGTTCGAATACAGTATATGTTCCGAAACCCCACTGCAAATCGACGTTAGTGATATGAGCCTGTAATTCAGCGGATAACTCCTATTTCGTGCGGTTTGAGGTGCCATGTCACCGACAGCGCGGCCCCTCCCGCCGGAGGTTCGAGTCCTCCCTCGGGCATGGGTGTGTGTGTTGTTCATAGCATAAGTTAGTTTAAGTAGTGTGTAAGACTAGGGACCGATGACTTCAGCAGTTTGGTCTCTTAGGAACTCACACACATTTGAACACATTACTCCTATTTCCCTTTTTTGGGTATTGGTGTGACTTGAACAATTTTCCAGTCTTTAGGTACGGAACTTTTTGTAAGCGAGCGGTTGTATATAATTGCTAATACGGAGTTATCGCATCAGCATACTCTGAAAGGAACCTGACTGGTATACAATCTGGATGGGAGGCCTTGCCTTTATTAAGTGATTTGAGCTGCTTTGCTACACCGAGTGTATCTACTTCTATGTTTCTCATCTTGGCAGCTGTTCTTGATTGGAATTCAGGAATATTTACTTCGTCTTGTTTGGTGAAGAAGTTTCGGAAAACCGTGTTTAATAACTTTAGTGGCACTGTCATCAGTGACTTCACCGTCGTTATCGCGCAGTGGAGCTGTTGATTGCGTCTTGCCACTGGTGTGCTTTATGTATGAAAAGAATCTCTTTGGATTTTCTGCCAGATTTCGAGACAGAATTTCGTTGTGGAAATTATTAAAAGCATCTCGCATTGAAGTACGCACTATATTTCGAACTTCTGTAAAACTTTGCCAATCTTGGGGATTTTGCGTTCTTTTAAATTTGGCATGTTTTTTTTTCGTTGCTTCTGCAACAGCAATCTGACCCGTTTTGTGTGCCATGGGGGATCAGCACCATCACTTATTAATTTATGTGGTATATATCTGCCGGCCGGTGTGGCCGAGCGGTTCTAGGCGCTTCAGCTTGGAACCGCGCGACCGCCACGGTCGCAGGTTCGAATCCTGCCTCGGGCATGGATGTGTGTGATGTCCTTAGGTTAGGTAGGTTTAAGTATTTCTAAGTTCTAGGGGACTGATGATCTCAGATGTTAAGTCCCATGGTGCTCAGAGCCATTTGAACCATTTTTTTGGTATATATCTCTCAATTGTCGTCTATACTATCTCTTTGAAATCATTCCACATCTTTTCTACACTTAAATGATCAGATCGGAAGGATTGGAGACTGTCTCTTAAAAAGGCGTTAAGAGCATTTTTATCAGCTTTTTTAAAATAGATGTACTTTGTGTTTCTTTTTGATGGTTGTGGGTGTCACGATATTCAGCTTAGCAACAACTGCCTTGTGGTCACTAACCCCTGTATTCGTCATGATACTCCCTATTTGTCCAAGATTATTTGTTGCTAAGATTTCGCAACCATTTACGATTCGAGTGGGCTCATGAAGTAATTGTTCAAAATAATTTTCTGAGAAAGCATTCAGTACATTTTCGGATAACGTTTTATGCCTGGCGCCGGCTTTAAACGTATAATTTTTTCAGTATATCGAGGGTAGATAGAAGTCGCCACCAACTATAATTGTACGGGACAGGGGACGGTAAAACGATCCAATTAATAGTTTAGTCCGATTGTCAAGTATAGCATCTACCCATACTATTTCGCAGGAACTATCTAATTCAATTTCACTACAAAGTAAACTACTTCTGACAGCAATAAATACTCCACCACCAACTACATTTAATCAATATTTTCTTTTGAAAAAATTTCGGATGAACTTATTTCCGGCTTTAGCCAGCTTTCCATACCTATAACTACATGGGCTTCAGTGCTTTCCATTAGGGCTTGAAGCTCTGGTTCAACACAGCTACGACAATTTACAACGACAATACCGATCGTTTCTACAACTACCTTGCTGTATTTTACCTGCCCTCTTTTAGACGGACGCCCTTTCTGTGGTTTCCTCAGACCCTCTAACCTAAAAAACGGCCCAGTCCCTTCCACATAGCCCCCACTACCCGTGGAGCCGGTTCCTGCATGTAATGGACCCCTGACCTATTAAGCGGAACCCAGAAACCCACCACCCGATGGCGCAAGTCAAGGAATTTGCAGCCTACACGGCCACAGAATTGCCTGAGCCTCCGATTCAGACCCTCACTCGGCTCTGCACCAAAGTACCACAGTCGGTTCTGTCGACTATGCTGCAGATGGTGATCCCCGCCTCAATCTCGCAAGCAACACTGGTGGTCAACCATTTCCGCTAGCCGCCTGAAACCAGAGAGAATCGCCTCCGATTCAAAGCGACACACGTCATTGGTACGGACATGGGCCACCACCTGCAGTTGTCTGCACCCCGTACTCTACATGACATCCGGAAGCATCCTTTCCACATCCGGAATGGCTCCCCCCGGTATGCACACGGAGGGCATTGGAAATTTATGGATTGTAGGACATATGGTAAAATAATTAATCAACAGAAACGCGGAAGCATTTCCAGCGTCAGTGTATGTTCATAGGAATTCTGAGGAATTTCAATAAAATGAATAACGTAAATTAATACTGGACAGTGGCTACATTTTACAAAAGCATACATTCACAACACTACAGCGTAATTTCATGCCACATACGTGTTTAAGAACGTTTTCATTTTGGTTAATTTCAATTGCAACACCGTAACCCGATTTCTTGTCACTCGCAGAATAACATATTTTCATACACCAGGAAAACCGAATAAGTTTATTTCATTTCATAATTTTTTCATGGAGACTGCAATTCCAGCTTGAAATGACAAAGACTTCGACTTTAAATCTGGTGGAGCTATCATTAAAACACCTAACTAGTGTTCTGGAGGATCAGAGTACACCAACTAATGTGAATGACGAGTTACATCCTCTGTGAAGGTTACGGCTAATTTTCTTGGCCGTCCTTGTCCTGTTCCTCCTTGTGGTCCGTCTCTAACGACCACATCGTAGACGACAAGTTAAACGCAAATATTCATACCTTATTTCATGCCCAGTGGACGAATTGGCCTTGCACGTAGCTATCAGACTGAGAGGCACCCACATGCCTCGCTCATACTGTGGCATCAAGCAGTCAGGCCTGCAAGATGAGTGGTCTGCCAAGCGAGTGGACTCATTCTTATTTATCGAGTAACATGAACTCTAGTACTCACAATTAAGTTACAAGTTATTCTCCTGTTTGAATATTACGCAACGGAAACGCACATCTGACTATTAGTAATTTACACAACTCTGACTGTTCACTACGCACTGGCAATACCACATTTTCTTTTTTATTTAACGGCTTTGATCAACACGTGGCCATCGCACACATTATAAATTTTGGATATCATGACAACATACAATTCGAAGGAAAAGGCCACCAATCTTTTTCTTTTCACTATCTTATTTATTCCGATAAATTCTATAACCTAAACACACAAATTCTATAACCTACAACAATAACACATGAGAAATTCCGCCCAGAGGGCAATGCCTTACATTGGTGATTCTCCATCTTATGGTCTCGTAATTATTTAACGCTACAGTGCACTTTCTGGATAGGATGGTGGATCTTTTGCTATATCTCACACTTCGACTCTCACAACCATCATCACGAAACTTTCCTCCAGACCGAGCGGTACAAAAGGAACATGCATAACCCACTACCTCTGAAACTACCTTGCTACTCTCCCATGCAAACCACACATACTTAAATTACATGACACACATCACACTGCAACGTGGAATACAACACAAGGAATAGTCACAACATTATAATCACATCACTTTCAGCTTTCCCACTTCAATTAGTATTCATCCCAGTTTCACATGACACTGCCCCACTTCGTAACTTTTCTTTCCTACTACGAACTCTGGAGGATATATGCACGTCTTCCTGTGCAATGCAAGCCAAGTGGCGTTGCTGGATAGACGGCTGACTCACCTTGCTTCTCTCTCAGAGTATTATAGTTTGAATCAAGCGTCACACGGAAACATGACACGCAAAGTAATATTAACAACATATTCATCACACATGCGAGTCCTCAACTGATACCATGGACAAGTACTTCTCTTTATCCTTTGTCTCATACACAGATTGAGACTCACACAGTACTCACCACGTGGAAGTACTCGTCTCTAATTTCAAGTCCTGCATACGCCATTTCTTAAATATTTCCAACTTATAGTACACACGCTAGTAATTCAGCTTAACTTAAGCACTCGGAAGTATTTCAACTTATTGCTACAAGTGGTTTCATTGTGACCGTTGGTCACTTCCGAAGATTACTACGATCCCCTTAATATTTAATTCTCCCCACAAAAGTTCCTGAAATAGAGAAATTATTATTCTAAACTACTCTTAAGTATTTCACATGCATACCATATCTCCACTCTTTTGTCTTTACGGAGCACACCTAAGACAGGTCTTACCAACACTAGATCCAGCGGCGGAGTGCTGAAACATGGCCGTTCTTCAGGTCCTCTCGCACCTCTGACGAAGTGGGGGAGCACCTTGCTACCGTATTGGTCAGCCACATTTCAGGCGCTCAAAGCTCCGGTAAATTTCATCTCTTTGGTTCCACCAAAGGTGACCAAAAGATCGTCTGAAAGATGATCATATATTCACATTCAGTATCTGCGGTTAGCAGACGAACATACACTCATTCATTTCACAGATCTCACCAAACTGGATGTAGGGATTTATTTTGTGGGAGTGCACATGTGATCAATTAAATAAATAAATTGTCATTCTTTCCCACACTGGTATCCGGTTTCGCTGTATTAATTGAAAACATCACACTGAAAAATATTTTTTGGAATGTAAATCGTAAGTCACAATCATATATTATCGTGAAGTTACAACTCGTCCTGTACTTTGCTGACACGGAAAGTATTAGGTTGCTGCATAGATCCTAGCGTTTTGTTTTGAATGTTGGTGTTCTGCATTCCACGGATTTATTTATCGATCGTCATTTTTTATTTGCAGTTCACTGAAGCTGTTCGATTTTACACATTGTTATTTGTCATTTGAGATGTGGACGCTATAAATGGAGTGCATAGTGATCAAATCGGAAGATTTCCGACGTATTCTTCCGTTTGAGTTTAACAGAGGAACAATTACAGCACAGGTAGCCATACATATTTGCGCCTTGTTTGAGAATAAGGCCATTGGACAGAGCACTGTAAAAAAAATGATTTTCTCTTTTTAAGAAGGAGTCCTTTGACATTAGTGACTCTCGACGTTCAGGTTGGCCTTGAGGATTTGATGAAGATCGTTCAAACGCATTAATCCACAGTGATCCACGTCACTGTACTCTAGAACTGGCAGATAAGATGGTCTGTGATCATTCCACCATCGTGCGATGTTTGCATGTAATGGGGAATGTTCAGAAATCGGATATATGGGTTCTGTATGCTCCAATCCAAAACCAAAAAATTCAGTGGGTGGCCATATGTGCATCTCTAATTGCTCGTCATCAACTGGCTCGTGAACAACACCAACCATTCCTATCATGTATCGTTACTGCTGACGATGAATGGTGTCTTTATCGTAATGTAAGGAAAAAGAAAGGAATGGTTGAGCCCAACCAAAGCAGCCCCTCCATGTACAAAGACCCGCATGCATCCACATATGATATTGTTAGTAGTAGGGACATGGGGTTGCAAGGATTCTTTTGATATCAAATTGATATGCTAATTAATTAAATTGATCAATTAACTATCCCCCCCGACCACGCACAACCCCACCCCTAGATGATGTAACGTGTTTTTATCAGCCTGCACGTGGGCCCCAACTCCCTCCCGACACTCCACCCGCCCCCTCTCCCCCACCCCCCACGTACCCAATGGTTGGAATCTCGAATTATGGCGGGAATTCCTAATTTTTGGCGGGAATTTTGAATTTTGGTGGAAATTTCTTTGTCCCTGGGCTGTACTGACGTCCCACTTCCCCCCCCCTCCCCACCCACCCCCACCCGTGAAATGGCGAGAATTACAAACGGCGGTGCCCTTTCTGGGACTTGAACCCTGGTCCTCCTGGAACGAAAGCCCAAGTGCACCCTCTAACACAATAATACTACCCAAGGCGCTTGGAATTGGGGGAAATTAAAAATGGCGGTGCCATTTCCAGGACTCGAACCTGGTCCTTCTGAATGGAAAGCCCGAGTGCACCTTCCAACACATGGAAACTGTCGAGATGCAGGAGAGTAAGGTTAGGTTAGTGTACATTATTTATTTTGGTTGGGAAACTGACTAAAGATAGATCCTAATTACATAATTAATCATAAAGATCAGGACTAATTACACAACTATACACATTGTGCTACACATGGACTGCATAAAATCTATATACAACTCAAAAATTGACGATATCATACAACTGGTGTTATCCTGCTGGGGAAAAAATTTCACAATACCACTCGAAACTAATGACAGACACAGCCTTCACCTACGAGCTGAGGGGAAAAAGGCAGGGGTGTAAGGTACTACCTTTATTCTTTTTAGTGGGAAATACATTCAGCTGATGAGATGCTGGTGTTGGACAAAGAGGAGTTTAATAAGTATATTACCTGTAAGCATACAGCTGATCATCGTTTGATGTCAGATTTCACTACAGGCGCCTGCTCAAAAATCACCCTGCAGCCCAGGTAATCGAAGCTAATGCACACTACCACAACTGATGGAAAGAAAGCATCACAGATCTAATTACATTTCGAAATTGTCGTGGAAAAGCCAGCACTTGTAATGAATGGGTCATAGCGCAACACATGTACTTGGGAAAATTGTCGTCCCAAAAGACTGCAGAGGGGGCAGTAGTTTAATGTGCATTCTCCTCAAGAGGTCATCACAAACTGCTGAAATTCAAAGCCCTCTTATCTCCCCTCATCCCTCCCCCCCCTCCCTCCCTCCCTCCCTCCATCAATCCACCTACAGGGGGGGACACAGGATTTTTCCAATGGCCAGCTGCTCCACTGACATTTGAAGCTGACCACAGAGGGATTCTACAGCTCACAACATACATCTCGCGTAACGACTGCACTATTAAGAACACAATCATAATAACTATGTTATCTTCACATTGCATGAAAAGGAATCTTGAGTCTTCAAGCACACACGACTTGTTGATAGCGTTATACTTTCTGGTAGAAATGCTGTCTGTGATTTGGAATCAAGTCTATCCATTCAACCACATACTTGCATTGGATCCTGTAGATACATCTTTTAATGATTACAGCCACTAGTGAATCATATTTGTGCCATTGCTATATCTCGAAACGAGTCACGTTTTTTGAAGCTATTTACTGAGGACCCCATACAGCAAAAACTCGAGCGCTGTTTTTTAGACAGTCCCTCTGCATCTTGTAACTGCTCCTCAGTCTCTGCCCTGCCCTCCCTGCAGCTTCATCCAAGTGATCGTCCAAATTTAAGTCGGACCTTAACGGAAGTCGGAGAGCGCTATATCCAAGATCTTCTGCATCCTGTGGAGAAACAGGACGAGCTGAGTTAATGCGACAAGACCGCGTTTTGAGTACTCGGTGGAAATGGGAACATGTAGCTCCGCCAACCGTTTACAGTAAATAAGGCCAGCGCTAAACGAAGCTTTCCCTTACAACACGAGGCAGTAGGAAAGATAGTATGAGCCATTACGGTGGTGCTTCTTGTTGAGAAAATTCGGAAGACTCCACATCATACAGGGCATGGAAGAAGGATGAGGATTTTGCTTCTGCATTGCGATACATCTCCAAACTATATACAGATACTGCAGTCTGAAGGATTTCTGCGTCTCTCACAGTGCGGTCATGTCTGTCACCAAAACATTCTCTCCCACCTCGGTATTTTGTACGATTTGACAGAGTAAACCTACGAACTATAAAAACTCCATTAGAGAACTCAATACCAACAACAATAACACCCACGAAGGACTGTCTCCCTCCATGTGATGGATATCTAACACACAAAATAGTGGAATGGGGATGATTATAAGCCAATGGCGTGAAAGATCGTATTTTCTAATGTTATTTCACGTGTCTGGAATGTTTGTAATACACACATGCATGACAGTATATTTACAGACACTGAATTGAACGCGAGAGATGCTCTCAGGTCGTATAATTTGTCCATCGACCTGAAAGAAATTGTTTAACATAGATGTTTTTCCTTCAGAGTTTAAATTCTCGCTTTTTCTTTACTCCAAGGATGGTTTTGAAATAACGAGGCATTCTGCAGTGATTGGTAGTTTTCGCATCAAAATAGTGGAAGTTTTTTTCCCGATTTTGTGCAGGGTTGAAATGTCTCTGCTGATCATCTGTAATCGGTGCCTATTTTGGTGGAAACAGGGCATTTATTATAGTCGCAATTGTGATTTCCTTTTTTAATAGATGCTTGATTATACGAGATGCATTGACGTCAAGTTGAACTGTTCTCCATCGCAGAACAGCAGGCTTCTGTGGGCGTGGGGGCCGTGTCAAGTATGGGTGGTTACCAGACACAACCGCACTTCGACGAGGGATGGGGTGGTGCTCCAAATTTCCCTTTTGTGTTGGGGAAGGGCCGTCGCCTCAAGGCAGGCCGTGTACCGCAAACGACGACAGAGGATGGCGGAATGCGTGGTGAGACCAGTGACCGCAGAGGTGTGGCAGTGGGCCGCAGAAAAACAGCGAAGCGCTTGGTGGAGCAGCTAGCTGTTTGAAAAAGGGACCTGGAGCATTCTCTGGAATTTCGATGTTGTTTCAGAGGGGTCCGGTCTTTCCGAGAAACACGTTTAACACATTGCAAGAAAGAGATGCATTGATGTTCAATACAATTATTCTCAATCACAGAACGGCAGACTTCTAGGGGTGAGGGGGCCGTGTCTACTGTTGGTGGTCGCTGGCTACAACCGCACTCTGGCCAGAGGGCAGCGTGTGGGGGCTATGTCACTATATTTTAGACAAACAAGTTGCACTTGGGGCAGCCATCTGTTTAGATGACTATACATGCTTTTGTGTTGACAAAGGACCGTCGCCTCAAGGCGACCGCAGCCAACTCATGCCGCAAGCGCTCAGCGGAGCAGCTGGCCAGTTGAAAAAGCCTGTCCCCGCCCTCCGTAGATGGATGGAGGGAGGGAGGGAGGGAGGGGAGGGATGAAAGAAGGTGAGAGGGCTTTGAATTTCGGCAGTTTGTGAGCGCCTCTCGAGGAGAACTCACATTCAGCTACCGCAACCTCTGCAGCCTTTCGGGAGGACAATTTTCCTTAGTAGGTGTATTGCATTATGACCTGTTCATTACAGTTCTGGGTTTTTCATGACAATTTCGAAGTGTAATTAGAGCTGTGACGCAGTTTTTCCATCAGTTGTGGTAGTGTGTATTGGCTTCGATTACCTGGGCTTCAGGGTGATTTTTGAGCAGGCGCCTCTAGTGAACTCTGACATCAAACGATGCTAGATACTGTCCTCAGCTGTATGCCTACAGGTAATACACTAATTAAACTCCTCTCTGTCCAACACCAGCATCTCATCAATTGAATATATTTCCCGCTAAAAAGAATGAAGGTAGTACCTTACACCCCTGCCTTTTTCCCTCACCTTGTAGGATAGAGTTTGGGTGTGTCTGTCATTAGTTTCGAGTGGTATTGTGAAATTTGTTTCTCAGCAGGATAACACCAGTTGTATGATATCGTCAATTTTTGAGATTCATTGCGATTTTAGGCAGCCATGTGTAGCGCTATGCGTATAGTCCTGATATTTATGATTAATTACGTAATTAGAATCTATCTTTATGTCAGTCTCTCAACCAAAATAAATAAAGTACGCTAACGTAACCTTCCTCTCCTACATCTCGACAGTTTCAGTGTCTTGGGAGGTGCACTTGGGCTTTCCATCCAGAAGGACCAGGGTTCGAGTCCTGGAAAGGGCACTACCAGTTTTAATTTCCCACGAATTCCAAGAGCCTCTCGTGGTATAATTGTGTTAGGGGGTTGCACTTGGGCTTTCCTTCCAGTAGGACCAGGGTTCAAGTCCCAGAAGGGGCACCATTTGTAATTCCCGCCATTTCGTGGGTGAGGTGAGGGATAGGCTGGGACGTCAGCACAACCCTGGGACAAAGAAATTTCCACCAAAATTTGAAATTCCCGCCAAAAGTTAAGAAATTCCCGCCAAAATTCGAGATTTCAGCCATAGGATATGTTGGGGGAGGGGGAGGAGGAGTGGGAGTGTGGAGATGTGGGGGAGGGCTGGGGCCCATGTGAAGGCTGAGAAAAACACATGACATCATCAGGGGTGGGGGCGGGTGTAGTTGGGGGAAATAGGTCAATTTGATTAATCTGCATATCAATTTGATAACAAAAAATTGAGCGGTTCCATGCCCTCTTTTGCATGTCTCCTCTCATTTTCATCAATTTTATTAATGTTCTATGTCATTGCACGGTAGTAACAGACCGAATAAGGTTACTGTAATGAGAGTATTTGTACTGAGAGCTCAAAAAATACTTTTCACTTGATTCCTAAACATATTCTTTTACTTCCCTGGATGGCCTGTGCGAGGTGAGCATCGGAGGACGCGGCACACTGCGTTTCTGGTTGGGAGCTGCAATTTCCTGAATTCTGAGGGGTTTGTACAATAGGCTTAAGCGCCTGGCGGAAGGACTGACGTCGGTCGAGTTTCGCCTATTGTATGCAGGGCGAAACGACCTGCGAGACGTCTGAGTGTCGCCGCAAGTTTACGTGTTTAGCGTTGCGGCGCGTCCAGAACGAAGATTCCTGGCACCGACTGACTGCATTGCCCTCTTGATTCTGAGAATACTTGTGGACTGTGTCCTGCTGGGTGCAACTGTCTGGCAACTGCAACTGTGTGGTCTAGGCAGGTTGTTTTCGTAGCCGTTCAAAGGGCAAGTTCAGTGCCCTCAGTTGAATAGCAGAGGCATGATTGATCAACTTAAACTGAGGCTAGTTGATGTCATAAAGCCATGATCGAAATTGGAGGGAATGGTCGCTATTGGCGCGAATGATGTTCTCAGACAGTGTGGGGGAACTTTGGAATTAGAACTGAATGCAGATTTGCAGTTTTTCGAGGAGAGTAGGGAGTTGAGCAATGCTGGCTTCGCTCTTGCATCGCATCACAGAGGGGATTTAGGATCTGAACTTCCTCGGAGTCAGACGGTCTTGCGACTTGGTCGCTCGCTTTCGGAAGAACTTAGAATTCTCGGACAGCCTTTGCGGCCATGGGTTGACGCAGAGTTGCTGCACGACAGAAGTCGGCGCCTACATCATCAGGACCCTGACTACCAACGACGTGCTGCAGATTTCAGCACTGGTACAGTATTTTGCGGCTCCGGCATTGTAGGACCTTATCAATTTTATACTGAATCCCTCAGCAGCTCCCGCATTCGCTTTGCTACAAGTCCACCTTGCTTGTTTCTCCAAGTGATCCCATTTGAACTCTCACTACTAATTGCAATACTGCTATATACACTCCTGGAAATGGAAAAAAGAACACATTGACACCGGTGTGTCAGACCCACCATACTTGCTCCGGACACTGCGAGAGGGCTGTACAAGCAATGATCACACGCACGGCACAGCGGACACACCAGGAACCGCGGTGTTGGCCGTCGAATGGCGCTAGCTGCGCAGCATTTGTGCACCGCCGCCGTCAGTGTCAGCCAGTTTGCCGTGGCATACGGAGCTCCATCGCAGTCTTTAACACTGGTAGCATGCCGCGACAGCGTGGACGTGAACCGTATGTGCAGTTGACGGACTTTGAGCGAGGGCGTATAGTGGGCATGCGGGAGGCCGGGTGGACGTACCGCCGAATTGCTCAACACGTGGGGCGTGAGGTCTCCACAGTACATCGATGATGTCGCCAGTGGTCGGCGGAAGGTGCACGTGCCCGTCGACCTGGGACCGGACCGCAGCGACGCACGGATGCACGCCAAGACCGTAGGATCCTACGCAGTGCCGTAGGGGACCGCACCGCCACTTCCCAGCAAATTAGGGACACTGTTGCTCCTGGGGTATCGGCGAGGACCATTCGCAACCGTCTCCATGAAGCTGGGCTACGGTCCCGCACACCGTTAGGCCGTCTTCCGCTCACGCCCCAACATCGTGCAGCCCGCCTCCAGTGGTGTCGCGACAGGCGTGAATGGAGGGACGAATGGAGACGTGTCGTCTTCAGCGATGAGAGTCGCTTCTGCCTTGGTGCCAATGATGGTCGTATGCGTGTTTGGCGCCGTGCAGGTGAGCGCCACGATCAGGACTGCATACGACCGAGGCACACAGGGCCAACACCATGCATCATGGTGTGGGGAGCAATCTCCTACACTGGCCGTACACCACTGGTGATCGTCGAGGGGACACTGAATAGTGAACGGTACATGCAAACCGTCATCGAACCCATCGTTCTACCATTCCTAGACCGGCAAGGGAACTTGCTGTTCCAACAGGACAATGCACGTCCGCATGTATCCCGTGCCACCCAACGTGCTCTAGAAGGTGTAAGTCAACTACCCTGGCCAGCAAGATCTCCGGATCTGTCCCCCATTGAGCATGTTTGGGACTGGATGAAGCGTCGTCTCACGCGGTCTGCACGTCCAGCACGAACGCTGGTCCAACTGAGGCGCCAGCTGGAAATGGCATGGCAAGCCGTTCCACAGGACTACATCCAACATCTCTACGATCGTCTCCATGGGAGAATAGCAGCCTGCATTGCTGCGAAAGGTGGATATACACTGTACTAGTGCCGACATTGTGCATGCTCTGTTGCCTGTGTCTATGTGCCTGTGGTTCTGTCAGTGTGATCATGTGATGTATCTGACCCCAGGAATGTGTCAATAAAGTTTCCCCTTCCTGGGACAATGAATTCACGGTGTTCTTATTTCAATTTCCAGGAGTGTAGTTGGGAGATTAATATTTGATTCATTAGGACCTCCAGTCATTATCGTCAGTCTATCGCATCACAGAGAGTTTGAGCCCCTTGTTCTCAAGCCAACTCTTATTCACATAATATTTCAGTATACCATATCCTTTAACCTACTGTGTGTGTCAAAAATCATGTGCATTTATGTTCTGATATATAATAAATCTCAGTGTGATATTTAATCCGCATATCATTTCGTAGATATAGGCAGAATCCCATTTCCTGTTGTTTATTATGATAAAGTTCTCTTTTTTGAGTAGATTACGTTTTTTATTAAATTATTGAGAGTGTGCACTCCTTATTTTACCGACTAGCAGGGTCCACCATCATTTCCTTCCATTACCGTTGTGCGCATAATTAATTGGCTGGTAGATAAGGAAGGGGTCGAATGCATGTCTCGTTCTCATGCAAGATTCGTCTGAATTAAAGAGGTACAAACTTTTCTCCACTTCGGCACCTCGCAAAGTGTCCACTTAACCCCATCTCCCTACTACTATTGTTATAAATTTGGTGGAATATCGACGGTGTAGTGTACTAAAAATTTCTTCCCTGGGGTGTACCCATAACTGCTGACATTTATTGTCAACAGAAGCGTCTTGCAGATGCAGTCCGAGAATCATGACCAGTAAGACTGTGTGAAATGATGCTATTCCAGGACAATGCTCATCTGCATTCCGCTAGACTGACAAAAACACTATACAGGAGTGAGGCAGGGAAGACATTCTACTCCCACTTTATTCACTTGATCTTGCGCCCTCAGATTTTCACCTCTTTGCTCTCTATAGAACTACCTTCAAGGAACTTCCTTAACCTGTGAAAATGACTCCGAACATTTCTCGACTTCTTCGTCCCAAAGTCACGTGATTTCTACAGTCGCTGAATCGAAAAGTTATCCCAGCGTTGGCAGACTGTTGTAAATAGTGAAAGAGAATATGTTATTGATGAATAAACTGTCTATGTATCTGTTGTGTTTATCAAATTTACGGAAAACTCTACGAGCTAATGCACCAGCGTAATAGCTGACAAGCGTGATGCTAGAGTCCTAGATTTGAAACGAATGAATGACATTACCCCCTCCCCCAATCCAAAATCTGTTAAGAGAGGTACATCTACATTATATCTGCATGTATACTGATCAGCCAAAACATTATGACCACCGACCTACTATCCATATATATATACCAGTCCAGGAGATATCACCGTCGCCAGGCGTGAATGACTTCTAGTCAGACACAAGCATGGTGCATGAAGTATCAGTGAGTGTGCTGTCCTTATGTAGAATAGGGAAGGCGCGCTCTGTCTGAGTTTGACCAAATGCAGGTTGTGATGGCCTGAAGGCTCGGCACGAACATTTCGGAAACTGCACGACTTGTCCGGTGTTGGAGGAGTGCTGCGGTGAGTGTTTTCAACACGTGGCCAAATCAGTGTGAAACCACTACCAGACGTCATGGGGTTGGGCGGCCACCCCTCATTACAGATGTCGGACGTCGTAGGCTGGACGGACTGTTAAAAACAGGCCAGGTGGCGAACTGTGGTGGAACTTGTGGTGTCACCGCCAGACACCACACTTGCTAGGTGGTAGCTTTTAAATCGGCCGCGGTCCATTAGTATACGTCGGACCCGCGTGTCGCCACTGTCAGTGACTGCAGACCGAGCGCCACCACACGGCAGGTCTAGAGAGACTTACTAGCACTCGCCCCAGTTGTACGGACGACTTAGCTAGCGATGCAACACTGACGAAGCCTCGTTTATTTGCAGAGAAGATAGTTAGAATAGCCTTCAGCTAAGTCAATGGCTACGACCTAGCAAGGCGCCATAGCAATTGATAGTTATCGTATGAAGCATGTCTCATCAAGAACGATGTATACAAATGATGGATGAAAGTTAAGTATTCCAGCAGCTACGTACTTTTCTTTATAGCATTCATTCCGTATCCTGTTTCAGACCTCACGCCAGCCTGCTTGAGTTTAACGCGCGCATTTCGGCCTTCTCTAGCTATATAACAGAACTAACATCAGACTTTAATGGTGGGCAGAGTACAAATGTGTCTGAACATAAGGTGCACCAGACACTCCTAATGATGGGCCTCTGGAACCGACGACCCATGCATGTGACAATGTTAACACAATGTCGTTGGCAACTATGACTGAAATTGGCATGTGACCATCGGCACTGGACCTCGGAGCAGTGGCGGAGCATTTCATGGTCTGATGAATCAAGATAACTTCTTCATAATGTCTCTGGGAGGGTGCGAACCCATCGTTTTCCAGGATAACGGCTCTTTGACACCTGTACTGCAGGAGGGAAACAAGCTAACGACGGCACTATTATGCTCTGGGGAACATTCACGTGGGTAAGCATGTGCCAGTGGAGGTCGTGGAAGTCACCATGACGGCCAAGGAGTATCGTACACTGGTTGCACACCACATAAACCCCTCGATGACGATCATGTTTCCCGACGGCAATGGTAGTTTTCAACAAGATAACGTGCAATGTCACAAGGCCAGGAATGTGGTGGAGTGGTTCGAGGAACACAGTGACGAGTTCCAACTGATGTGCTGCCACCCCCCCCCCCCCCAACCCGCCAACTCTGAAACCAATCGAACACATCTGGGACGCGATTGAATGTGGCGTCAGAGCTCATCGTCCCTCTCCCTGGAATTCACGGGAATTACGTGACTTATTGTGCAGTTGCGGTGCCAACTCCCTCCACCCTTATTTCTTCCATGCCACGGCGTGTGCCCTCTGTTATTAGTGACAAAGGATGTCAACAGGCTATTAGATGGGTGGTCATAATATCCTGGTTGATCAGTGTATATTTCCAAAGGCTTGCAACCCTTTGAAACTGGAGCGACATCACTGTTGACTGTAGTTAACGTTTGTAAACAGTATAGTAGGAAGAAATCATCGAGACGAACTGAGCTTTCTTGACAGATATATGTACTTCACTCCATGCTGCTTCACCTCTATGTCTGAGATGCCAGTCTCTTGGCAAGCCACGAGCAGATGATTGCAATAGGTGATAGATCTGGAGAACATGCAGGCCTGGGCAACAGTCCATCACTATCTATATCGAGGTAGATCAGGACAGCATCGGCAAATTGTGGTCTTGCGTTATCTTGTTGGAAGATAACGTCATGGGAACTTCGAAAACAGGGCACAGCCACCGGCCTTAACGCATCACAAATGTGGTGGCTGTTGTCCAAGTGACCGATTAGGCGAACCAGAGGTGGTCGTGTTGTGTATACAATGAAATCCCATACCACAGTGCCTTTTATGCCGATGACGAATGTAATCTGGCGCACTCTCGTTCTTCTCGGAGCCTCCACACATGGATACGTCCTTCATGATGCTGTAGGCTGAACGGAAACTAATCTGAAAAGATGACGTGATGCCACTTCTGTGGCTGTCTCTTGTCACACACACACACACACACACACACACACACACACACACACACACACACACATGAAATAAGTGCTCCCCAGTATAGAGACCACAAAAAGTTTTCACCAAACATTCAAAGTTAGCACCACTTTGTACAGAAACAAAATGTCGAACAAGTGAGTGACGACAATAACGCGTCATATCTCTATGAGTACGCTGACATACAGGGTATAGGCAAAACAATGTGAATACCTGTACTTACTTGGGAATGGCTTATTAATAAGGCGTTGGACCCCACTTTCCCGTAATACAGCTGCGATTCTTCTTGGAATACTGGCATATAATGGTTGTATAGTCTCCAGTGGAATTCATGCCTCTCTTCGATCAGAACCTCTTCTAGAGTCTGTGCTCCAACATCGCCCACAAGGGTTCGATAATGTTCAAGTATGGGAACTGTGCTGGCCAGGAAAGACGCTGAACCTCAGTTGCGTGCTCCTCATACCACGCTTGTACTGTCCTGGCTGTGTGAATGGGTGCATTATCGTCGTGAAATATGGCATCATTGTTGGGGAACAACGTTTCAATCATGGGGTACACTTGATCACCTAAAATGTTGAAAACAATGATGGGACCAACAGAATACCAAGATATGGCTGCCCATACCACCACACCTTCACTTCCATGCTTAAACGTTGGAATCAAGCAGTCAGGACTGTAGGCTTCTTTTGGCATTCTGCAGACGTAAACCCAGCCAGATGTTGGAAATAATGAAAACGTTGACTCGTCGGACCGTATGACGCGTTTCCACTGATCAGTCGGCCAGCATTTATGCTCTCGACACCATGCTTTACGTTTCTTTGCGTTGGTTGTCATCACTAATGGCTTCTATACAGCAGCTCGTCTACGAATATTCGCTTTATGGAGTTCTCGGCGAACAGTGTCGATAGATACGGGATCTCGAAGATGGCTAGTCAGCTCTAGAGTCGCTTTAGCCGCCGTAGTTCCGTGTTGTTTTCAAACAATTCGTGTTAGCGTACGGCGATCTCTATCATTTAGTTTTGATTTGCGCCTACTACTACGTTTACACGATGGTGTCTTTTCATGTTTTGCGTAGGCTGTCATGATTGTTGAAACAGTTGCTCTTGAAACATTCAATAAGTTGGCTGTCTTGGTTACTGATTCTCCAGCTAATCAGGCCCCCACAATCTGCCCTCTTTGGAACTCTGTTAGGTCTCCATTGCACGTCGACATCGACCTCTGAATGCAAATACGAGGTGAGTACTGCTCGTAAAAAAACTGCACTGATATCTAGTCCGTACTGGACACGCACGGTCCAGCACGACACGTGCCTTACCTAGGTTGTTGACCGTCAAACATAACCATGACATTACTACTACTGTTTACATTATTTTACCTATCTTCTGTAAGTGTTTCCTCAAATCTCGTTTTTGTGTAACAATCTTGTGAAAATGGATGAGACTGAAGTATAGAAAGATGTGGCAATCAATACATCTACCGATGAGCCAAAACATTATGACCACTGGCCACCGCGAGACTGAATGCTGGCCGGCCGGAGTGACCGAGCGGTTCTAGGCGCTTCAGTCTGGAACCGCGCGACCGCTTCGGTCGCAGGTTCGAATCCTGCCTCGGGCATGGATGTGTGTGATGTCCTTAGGTTAGTTAGGTTTAAGTGGTTCTAAGTTCTAGGGTACTGATGACCACAGACGGTAAGTCCTGTAGAGCTCAGAGCTCCTGTAGTGCTCAGAGCCATTTGAACTGAATGCTGTCTCGTGACGCTGAGGGAGTGTTACGCGGTAAGGGAAGTATTAGAGCCGAGTAGAGACGAATGGGGAATCATTCTAGCGACGATAAGTGGCGCAAATGGGGAAATACACTCACGTTAGCGGCTTTTACAAAGGCCAAATTGTTTTGGCACAGCATCTCGAAAACGGCAAAGCTAGTCGGCTGTTCACGTACTACTGTGTTCAGCATCTATAGAAAATGGATGAAGGATCAAGAAACCACGAGAATGCCACAAGAAGTTCGACGTCCATATCTCATGACAGAAAAGAGGGATCGAATGCTTGCACGTTCTCTAAATCCTCTGACATCGAAATAAGTGTCCAAGGAATAGAAAAGCAACTGAAATCACTCAACAGAGGAAAGTCCACTGGACCTGACGGGATACCAATTTGATTGTATACAGAGTACGCGAAAGAACTTGTCCCCCTTCTAACAGCCGTGTACCGCAAGTCTCTAGAGGAATGGAAGGCTCCAAATGACTGGAAAAGAGCACAGGTAATCCCAGCCTTCAAGGAGAGTCGTCGAGCAGATGCGCAAAACTATAGACTTATATCTCTGACATCGATCTGTTGTAGAATTTTAGAAAATGTTTTTTGCTCGCGTATCATGTCATTTCTGGAAACCCAGAATCTACTCTGTAGGAATCAACATGGATTCCGGAAACAGCGATCGTGTGAGACCCAACTCGCTTTATTTGTTCATGAGACCCAGAAAATATTAGATACAGGCTCCCAGGTACATGCCATTTTCCTCGACTTCCGGAAGGCGTTCGATACAGTTCCGCACTGTCGCCTGATAAACAAAGTAAGAACCTACGGAATATCAGACCAGCTGTGTGGCTGGATTGAAGAGTTTTTAGCAAACAGAACACAGCATGTTGTTATCAATGGAGAGACGTCTACAGACGTTAAAGTAACCTCTGGCGTGCCACAGGGGAGTGTTATGGGACCATTGCTTTTCACAATATATATAAATGACTTAGTAGATAGTGTCGGAAGTTCCATGCGGCTTTTCGCGGATGATGCTGTAGTATACAGAGAAGTTGCTGCATTAGAAAATTGTAGCGAAATACAGGAAGATCTGCAGCGGATAGGCACTTGGTGCAGGGTGTGGCAACTGACCCTTAACATAGACAAATGTAATGTATTGCGAGTACATAGAAAGAAGGATCCTTTATTGTATGATTATATGATAGCGGAACAAACACTGGTAGCAGTTACTTCTGTAAAATACACTCCTGGAAATTGAAATAAGAACACCGTGAATTCATTGTCCCAGGAAGGGGAAACTTTATTGACACATTCCTGGGGTCAGATACATCACATGATCACACTGACAGAACCACAGGCACATAGACACAGGCAACAGAGCATGCACAATGTCGGCACTAGTACAGTGTATATCCACCTTTCGCAGCAATGCAGGCTGCTATTCTCCCATGGAGACGATCGTAGAGATGCTGGACGTAGTCCTGTGGAACGGCTTGCCGTGCCATTTCCAGCTGGCGCCTCAGTTGGACCAGCGTTTGTGCTGGACGTGCAGACCGCGTGAGACGACGCTTCATCCAGTCCCAAACATGCTCAATGGGGGACAGATCCGGAGATCTTGCTGGCCAGGGTAGTTGACTTACACCTTCTAGAGCACGTTGGGTGGCACGGGATACATGCGGACGTGCATTGTCCTGTTGGAACAGCAAGTTCCCTTGCCGGTTTAGGAATGGTAGAACGATGGGTTCGATGACGGTTTGGATGTACCGTGCACTATTCAGTGTCCCGTCGACGATCACCAGTGATGTACGGCCAGTGCAGGAGATCGCTCCCCACACCATGATGCCGGGTGTTGGCCCTGTGTGCCTCGGTCGTATGCAGTCCTGATCGTGGCGCTCACCTGCACGGCGCCAAATACGCATACGACCATCATTGGCACCAAGGCAGAAGCGACTCTCATCGCTGAAGACGACACGTCTCCATTCGTCCCTCCATTCACGCCTGTCGCGACACCACTGGAGGCGGGCTGCACGATGTTGGGGCGTGAGCGGAAGACGGCCTAACGGTGTGCGGGACCGTAGCCCAGCTTCATGGAGACGGTTGCGAATGGTCCTCGCCGATACCCCAGGAGCAACAGTGTCCCTAATTTGCTGGGAAGTGGCGGTGCGGTCCCCTACGGCACTGCGTAGGATCCTACGGTCTTGGCGTGCATCCGTGCGTCGCTGCGGTCCGGTCTCAGGTCGACGGGCACGTGCACCTTCCGCCGACCACTGGCGACAACATCGATGTACTGTGGAGACCTCACGCCCCACGTGTTGAGCAATTCGGCGGTACGTACACCCGGCCTCCCGCATGCCCACTATACGCCCTCGCTCAAAGTCCGTCAACTGCACATACGGTTCACGTCCACGCTGTCGCGGCATGCTACCAGTGTTAAAGACTGCGATGGAGCTCCGTATGCCACGGCAAACTGGCTGACACTGACGGCGGCGGTGCACAAATGCTGCGCAGCTAGCGCCATTCGACGGCCTACACCGCGGTTCCTGGTGTGTCCGCTGTGCCGTGCGTGTGATCATTGCTTGTACAGCCCTCTCGCAGTGTCCGGAGCAAGTATGGTGGGTCTGACACACCGGTGTCAATGTGTTCTTTTTTCCATTTCCAGGAGTGTATCTGGGAGTATGCGTGCGGAACGATTTGAAGTGGAATGATCATATAAAATTAATTGTTGGTAAGGTGGGTGCCAGGTTGAGATTCATTGGGAGAGTCCTTAGAAAATGTAGTCCATCAACAAAGGAAAAAAAATGGTTCAAATGGCTCTGAGCACTATGGGACTCAACTGCTGAGGTCATTAGTCCCCTAGAACTTAGAACTAGTTAAACCTAACTAACCTAAGGACATCACAATCATCCATGTCCGAGGCAGGATTCGAACCTGCAACCGTAGCGGTCGTGCGGTTCCAGACTGCAGCGCCTTTAACCGCACGGCCACTTCGGCCGGCATCAACAAAGGAGGTGGCTTACAAAACACTTGTTCGAACTATACTTGAGTATTGCTCATCAGTGTGGGATTCGTAACAGGTCGGGTTGACAGAGGAGATAGAGAAGGTCCAAAGAAGAACGGCGAGTTTCGTCACAGGGTTATTTGGTAAGCGTGATAGCGTTACGGAGATGTTTAGCAAACTCAACTGGCAGACTCTGCAAGAGAGGCGCTCTGCATCGCGGTGTATCTTGCTGTCCAGGTTTCGAGAGGGTGCGTTTCTGGATGAGGTATCGAGTATATTGCTTCCCCCTACTTATACCTCCGAGGAGATCACGAATGTAAAATTAGAGAGATTCGAGTGCGCACGGAGGCTTTCCGGCAGTCGTTCTTCCCGCGAACCATACGCGACTGGAACAGGAAAGGGAGGTAATGACAGTGGCACGTAAAGTGCTCTCCGCCACACACCGCTGGGTGGCTTGCGGAGTATAAATGTAGATGTAGATGTAGACGGCGATCTGCGGCTGATCTGACGACAGATTACGATGCTGGCAGAGACACACATGCTTCGGAGTACACTGTTCAGCGCACATTGTTGAACATAGTGTTCCACTGCAGAAGGGCCTCTACGTGTTCCAGCTGTTGATCCAACAGCATCGTCAGTTACAATTGTAGTGTGTGCGGGATCACCGAGATCCGACAGCGGATCAGTGGAATCGTGTCGCCTGGTGTCACGAACCACGTTTCTTCTTAAACCAGGTCGATGGTCGTGTTCGGATACGCCGTCATCCAGCGAACGGCTGCTCTTAAGATGCACCGCGCCACGGACGCAGGCCGGTGGGAGCTGTATTATGTTGTGAGGGGCATTCGTCTGGGCTTCCATGGGACCTGCAGTAGTAATCGAAGGCACTATGACAGCTGCGGATTACATTAATATTATTAGGGACCACCGGTTAACCCCTTATGCTTGATATCTTCATCAAAATCGATGGCATCTTCCAGCAAAGTGACTTTCTGTGTCACAAGGTCAAAATCGTACTGCAGTGGTTTAAGGAGAATGATAGGAAACTCACGTGATGTCTTGGCCAGAAAATTCGACTTGTCTGAATCAGATGAAACACATCTGGGACCCCATCGGGCGCCAGCTCCGTGCCCACAAACAACTCGCCCGTAGAACACGGGGATTGTGTGACCTCTGCGTAGGCATCTGGTACCAAAAACCTCTGGAAACCTACCAAGTGCATTTCGGATCTGTGGCACGCAGAATTACTAATGTAATGCGTTCCATTGCTGGATGAACACGCTACTACACTACTTGCCATTAAAATTGCTACACCACGAACATGACGTGCTATACACGAGAAATTTAACCGACAGGAAGAACATGCTGTGATATGCAAATGATTAGCTTTTCAGAGCATTCACACAAGGTTGGCGCCGGTGGCGACACCTACAACGTGTTGACATGAGGAAAGTTTCCGACCGATTTCTCATACACAAACAGCAGTTGACCAGCGTTGCCTGGTGAAACGTTGTTGTGACGCCTCGTGTAAGGAGGAGAAATGCGTGCCATCACGTTTCCGACTTTGATAAAGGTCGGGTAGTAGCCTATCGCGATTGCTGTTTATCGTATCGCGACATTTCTGCTGGCGTTGGTCGAGAGCCAATGACAGAATATGGAACCGGTGGGTTCGGGAGGGTAATACGAAACCCCGTGCTGGATACCAACGGCCTCGTATCAGTAGCAGTCGAGATGACAGGCAACTTATCCGCATGGCACGGATCGTGCAGCCACTTCTCGATCCCTGAGTCAACAGATGGGGACGTTTGAAAGACAACAATCATCTGTACGAACAGTTCGACGACGTTTGCACCAGCATGGACTATCAGCTCGGAGATCATGGCTGCGGTTACCCTTGACGCTGCATCTCAGACAGGAGCGCCTGCGATGGTGTACTCAACGACGAACCTGGGTGCACGAATGGCAAAACGTCATTTTTTCGGATGAATCCAGGTTCTGTTTACGGAATCATGATGGTCGCATCCGTGTTTGGCGACATCGCGGCGAACGCACTTTGGAAGCGTGTATTCGTCATCGCCATACTGGCGCATCACCCAGCGTGATTGTATGGGGTGCCATTGGTTACACGTCTCGGTCACCTCTTGTTCGCATTGACGGCACTTTGAACAGTGGATGTTACGTTTCTGATGTGTTACGACCCGTAGCTCTACCCTTCATTCGATCCCTGCGAAACCCTACAGTTCAGAAGGATAATGCACGACCGCATGTTGCAGGTCCTGTACGGGCCTTTCTGGATACAGAAAATGTTCGACTGCTGCGCTGGCCTACGCATTCTCCAGATCTCTCACCAACTGAAAACGTTTGGTGAATGGTGGCCGACCAACTGGCTTGTCACAATACGCCAGTCACTACTCTTGATGAACTGTGGTATCGTGTTAAAGCTGCATGGGCACCTGTACCTGTACACGCCATCCAAGCTCTGTTTGACACAATGCCCAGGCGTATCAAGGTCGTTATTACGGCCAGAGGTGGTTGTTCCGAGTACTGATTTCTCAGGATCAATGCACCCAAATTGCGTGAAAGTGTAATCACATGTCAGTTGTAATATAATATATTTGTCCAATGTATGCGCGTTTATCATCTGCATTTCTCCTTGGTGTAGCAATTTTAATGGCCAGTAGTGTAAGTAGGCGGCCATAATATTTTGGCTCACCAATGTATAAATACAGCAGAAAACGGAAACACGCCAAAGATGCAGAACTGGACTGAAAGCATAAGTACGAGACGCGTACAATCACCACTCTCACGAATAAATATTTTCCAAATTAACAAGTCCTTTAAGCAAATTCTTCCGACTACTTTGCAGATGACATGCTGTCGAGCAATAAAAGGCATAAAAACAAGCCGACCTGTATAAATTCACTTACACAAGTAACGTAGTTTCAGACAGAAATCGAGACCCACAGGTGATGACACTAGGTGTCGAAAACATGTTTGGGTAAAAACTCGTAGTAAAAGAAATTCAGAAGTCGTTTTTTAAAAATTTGATTTTAATTCGCAAACACGGCAAAAACATCAACAGGAGCTTCGTAGCCCAGCAATAGTGTTGTTGTTGGGTGCGGTGCTAACGACGCGTAGCTCTGGTACTGCGTCAAGGGGAACCATCATAGCGGTCGCCGTGCTGAGTCCCTGACGATCCAGTTGTCGTCGCACTGCCCGTACGCGTACTTATCTTGCTGTAAACTAACCCATTTCCTGACTAAAGTTACCAAGTAATACCCGTGCGCGTATTTTACACGTTAAACGAAATGGTTGGTAGTACCGGCGACTGTTAACGGTGGACGGCAGTCAAAACGACGAAAGGAACGAAAGAGAAAGAAGTAAAAAAAGGAACCGTTATCGAAGTGGCCAGAAAAGGTTAGTAACAAAACTGTTCATATTTGTAGGTTACGTGTGTCATTTGTACGGTTTGGGATGTCTGCAAAACGGCCTAGAGAGCGGTGTGCAGACTACATGTCCCTTTTTGCCACATCCGCACGACGCAGTAAGGCAAAGGATAACACAGCGGCTGTTAGGCATCAACAGGGCGTTTGCGGCATGGCCAGGAGCTTGTTTGTGTCGTCTGTGCAGAGCATTCGTATAAAAAATAGATCCAGTGAGAAATGAAGGAACAGAATTTCTGAGACAAGATATACCAGTGAGAGCTGATGGTAAAGAATTGAAGCCGGGAGGAATTAGTGCTATGGTTGCGATATAATTCTTTTGGTGTAGTTCGGTTACAAGATAGATCACACAAATCTAAAGGCTGTGAATACAACCAAGTACTTAGGGATTACATTTATGACTAACTTAAATTGGAACGGTCACGCAGATAATTTTGCGGGGAAAGCGAATCGAAAACTGCGATTTATCGACAGAACACTTGGATAAGAACTACACAAGAACTCATAAAAGAAATTCTGACAGACACAAAAGCAAGAGTGAGATTCAGAGGAGAACTGTCAGAAGAATTGGAGATCACGACTGGTGTTAAACAGGGAGATGGATTGTCACCATTGTTATTCAATATAGCACTGGACGAAGTGATCAGGCAATGGAGAGCAATAAACGAGGAAATGGGAATACCAAAGACCAATGTGGGGGACAAAAAGGACAACAGGGCTCAAGTGGACTGCCTAGCCTTTGCAGATGACATAGCAATAGTAAGTGACACGGAAGAAGACGCAAAGACAAAACTCGACAACTTAAGTAAGGTGGCCAGAAAGGTGGGACTGAGGATCGCCTATAACAAGACAAAGACATTAAATACCACTGCAGACTGGGAAAGACCGGAAGGCACTGTGCAAATGGTGGTCAAATTTAAATACCTGGGAGAATTTATAACAGGAAGGAACAGGAGCAAGGAGGGAATAACAGAGAGGGTGAAGAAGATGAGGTCAGCCTTCTGCATGACGAAAGAGATATACAATAAACAGAATATATCCACAGAGGCAAAATTAAGCCACTACAAGGCAACGGTGAGGAATGCAGTATTATATGCTGCTGAGACGATGACACTAGGAAGAAATGGGGCAGAACAACTAGAGAAAGAAGAGAGAAAAATACTGAGAAAAATACTAGGTCCCAAAGGAGGCGGAGAGAGGTGGATGCGAAGACCTAGGGAAGAATTGTACCGGCACATGAGAACAATATCCGGGGAAATCAGACTCAAAAGGGCAAGGTGCTGGACATGTGGTTAGGATGAGTATGGACAGAATGACGAAGAGAGTGTGGTAAACAACAGGGAGGACAAGGGGAAAGACAGGACCCAAGTGGGTTGTTGAACTTCGGAAGGACTGGTTGGAATTGGGGATCAAGGTTGAAGGAAAGGAAAATTGGAGGAACAAATATACATCGCCCAATATGCCGGAGATCAATGACAGAAAAGAATACAGAAAAAGATTAGAGTGTCACCACTGGAGCCAACAGGAGAAACGGACACTGAAGATCTCGGAAGAATAGCGGGAGAGAAGAAGAGCAAGAATGAAGAGGTTCTGGGAGAAGAAGAGGAAAATGCAGTCCAAGAAGGGGTTACTCGTGGCCCTACAGAGGGCGTAACGCAAGAAGAAGAAGAACACTTGGAGGATGCAACAGGTCTGCTAAAGAGATTGCCTACACTATACTTGTCCTTCCTCTTGCGGATTATTGTTGGGCGATGTAGGATCCACACCAGACAGGATTGACGGAGGACATCGAAAACGTTTAAAGATGGACAGCTCGTTTTGTACTATAGCGAAAGCGGAGAGTACCACAGGTATGATACGCGTCATTAAAACAAAGGCGTTTTTCATAGCAGCAGGCTCTCCTCGTGAAATTTCAATCACCAATTTTTTCCTCCGAAATGTTTTGTTTGTGCCCATCTGCGTAAGGAGAAGGAGCATCATAACAAAATAAGAGAACTCAGAGCTCGCACGGAAATATTTAAGAGTTCGTTTTTCCCGCACTCTGGGCGAGAGTGGAATGTAAGAGAAATAGCTTGAAGGTGGTTCGATGAAGCCTCTGCCAAGCATCGTGTTGTGAACTGCAGAGTAATAATGTAAATGTATGTGAAATTATCGTTCTCTTCGTCCATCAAAGGTCGACACCTAATCCATTTCTTTATGCATAAACCTAACTGTTCATCTAATTAAAGTTGGTTCTGATGTAACACAACACATATTTCTAGCAACACCATTAAATGCTTAAAATGACCCGTCTCGTTTCATTCTAATAAGTTTACTTTCGCTTTTGATTCCATTTTTGGAAATTATGCCTGACATTACAAATATTATTGAGAATCAGGACTACCTTTTGTTCGCAGTGAGATAATATGTTTCCTGGGAGGTTTCTTAAACCAGCTACCCCACCTCGCCAGATACAAGACGGCTCCTCTAAATTTTGACATGTTTTGCAAAGAGCCTAGCTATGTACCAAGATAGCATTTCGTCGTCTGCTAGTCCATCACAAGCAGGGTGCGCGGTGTTGAATTGAGAAATGAGGGGAAACTGCACCAGTTGTCGCAGCTCAGCTTCCAGCGAACTGTCCCTGCTTGTCCTAGCTGACATTCTGGGAGCAACATGGGTCCTAATTTGTGCTCGTCAGTGACGTCATCGCATGACTACAGCACTTAGTAAGTCCGAACGACGCTTTCAACAACAGTGCATTGTTTCAGCAAGTCAAACACACGTTTTGGTCTCGCCCTTTTCATGATCAGTGTGTCGTTCATACTCATTCCACTCTTTCTATAGAATTTAAATCAGGAAACTATAGCGCAGTGGTGTAACTAGGGTAACTGGCGTCTGGGGAGACTTTTCAGTCTCCTTGCTGCATCTGCTCCATCCCTCTTTTAAAGAGCCCGCATATGCTATCAAATTCAACTGTTAGTCTCCTATATTTGATTGGGTCAATAATGTAAAATCACAATGTACCTGTTTTTCATTATTTGGTGCGAAAGTAATTTTAAGTCTGGAACTCTTTAGTTTCTTGTTTCGACAAGAAGTCACCAAACTTCTAAATAAGAACTCAAACTATCGGAACAGTCTTAACTTATACGGTGTTACAAAAATGGAACGAGGAGGTGACGAATAATAAAATGTTGTTATAGTTTGGCTGTTACTAATCGTTAATTAGTTCTTGCATTCCTTGGAAATCTTAATATTTAACGTTTTATTCTTACTGAAAGAAAACAGTCCTAATATTAAATTTAAAAAAAACTGCATAGCGTTCTTACACACAGAAAATACAGCGAAAACTGAAGTTTAACACAAAAGCAGTTTTTCCGTTGCTTGGTAATTGTCTTTTTTAACTTACAGTTTGTGAGAGCTTGCTACACCTTCACCATATTCCTAGGCTTCACAGGAATAAACATTTCAACTGTACGGAAAAGGACACGTCACTCATTTTAATGACATTTCACTCTTTAAAAGTATTAGTCTTATTTCTAGAATTTGGAGATATCTTCATATCAGTTTTTTTCTAACAAACGCAATAAGACAATGTAATAAACATGACTGCCCCTTTGCTGCAACGAACGGTTGAATTACATTTGATTTACAAGAACAAAATAAAAACGGAGATTTTAAACACTTAGTAACTGAGAACAGGAAACAATGGTTTTTTTACCCTGGAGAGGTAAGTCTTCTGCAGCTGCAAGATGATATCCGTGGAGTAGTCGCGCGCATTTTGTTCACAGTATCAGAATAATTTGTCTTGAAGTAACTTTCCAAGCCGGAAAGGAAGGAAGGAAAATTAGTGTTTAACGTCCCATCAGCAACGACGTCGTTTGAGTTAAATTGCTATCTCGGAAAGGGAAAGGATAGATAGCTTGGGTAACTGGCATAACACATTTTGTACACTGGAATCTGACGGCTGTTTATCATATCACTGTGTTTGGTGCCCCGTGCATTCTCTTGTTGAAAGTTGTTCACGCATTCTATTTCCCATAAAAAATAAAATTTGCAGGGTTCGATTAGCATCCAAACTAACTTCAAGAGTAAATATATTTATATGTTCGAATAATTAAAATTACTATGTTATTATGACATGCACGAAGAGCTACTCAGGGAAATCACAAAGCTCTTGTATTTGGCTAACCAGGCCAAAACAGGAGCCCTCATACTCCCATTTACGAATCAAGTTTTTGATAAGTAAAAAGCGGACTGGTTTTACAGTGTGATGATGGTCCTGGCGAGTGTGACTTCCGCACATATATTTCACAGAAAAGTTTCCAAGATACCACAGAGCTTCATTTCAATCCTAAACACGATCTTACTGGAAGTGATAGTATATTGATATACCGGTAACTAGCAAAACGAATCAGGACCGCGTTTATAAACCTTTTTTAGCAACATTGCGAAATGTTTAACTGGTATCACATCTCAAACATTACGCCGCGTTTGAGGGTTGCACACACGTGAGTTCGAATCGTCGCGCCAAAATGAGTAAACAATAACAAACCACCCCAGCTGACGCGGAAGTCGCCTTGTCCAACACGTCCACGCAACGTCATTCATCAACAACGCAACAAAACAAAACATAATTCGGTACTGTTAACAGGTGACTTTTTTGAGAAGTGATGGTACAGTTTTACAGCACAGGCAACGGTATGAGTTACGGAAAAGCTGTAGCATTCTCCATGTGATTTGTGCGGCGCCTGGCGCGAGGCTAGCGAGTAGAATGGATCCCGCGGAGTGGGGAGGGTAGTGGTGGCGACCGCTTCACGCAGTAACTGGAATCACTACGAGAAGAAAGCGTGTGGCGCTCGGTGTAGCGTCCAGTTGCAAGCGTGGAGTGTGGTGGCAGTGTGTGCGTTTTCGCTTGTGTGTCGAACAGCATTCGCGGATGTAAATATCGCCTACACGGGGAAAAGAGCTTGTTACAGTTCTGCAGACCAACGGAAATGCTAAAAATTTTGTGTATTATCAGGAACTGCTGAGAGGAAATTAATTCAGGGGTTGTTTTCTGACGCCATCTTGATCGTGTGCTGTCAACATGTATAAATTATTGGGAGGGCTGAAGGAATACCTGAAGTGGCAGGACATCGTTACTGATAATGCCATTTTCAGACTTCATAACTTGTTCACCACAGTTTTGCTACTGACATGTTCTCTCATTATTACGGCCACGCAGTATGTTGGCAACCCCATACATTGCATTGTAAATGGATTACCAGTCAGGCCAATAAACACGTATTGTTGGATTACATCAACGTTTACGATGCCGGATGCTTTCCTAAGACAAGTGGGCAGTGAAGTGGCACATCCGGGAGTCGCAAACGACTTCGGCGACGAAGATGCCAAGAAGTATTACACTTACTATCAGTGGGTGTGTTTCGTGCTTTTCTTTCAAGCTATGTTATGCTATACTCCGAAGTGGATATGGGACAGCATCGAAGGAGGATTGTTAAGAACTCTGATCATGGGTTTAAATCGTGGACTGTGCCAAGATGACGAGAAATGTATGAAGAAGAAGGCCTTAATTGAATATCTGTTACGTCATATCAAGGTTGGTGCTGTTTAATGTAAATGTCTAAATTTCTTGACTCATTGTTGCTGAAGCACTGTTGCAACGTTCATTTGTTTCGATAGGAAACGTAATCGCAACATCAAAACATGTGAGAAGCGGTACCGTAATTTGATTATGTAACAACTTGCTGTATAGTTAAAAGGATAGGTAGATGATTTGATAACCCGTTTTTTATAGTCATGTCCCATCTAAACAATACATAAATTAAACAGAAAGGCCTTGACTGTCAGATAGTAACAGGCAAATTGAGATAACTACCTTTCCAACGTTCTACCTGGTTCTGTAATAAATATGATACTATTGACAGCTGCGCTCAGAGCGGAAACTAACACGCGCTACTGTACCCTATGAATGGAAGACAAAGTTGTTGAGACAATCAGTTGTGTTTGCGTTGACATTAATCTCAGATAATCATAGCCTTTAATATAACCAGTTTCTAAGTTAAATAAACTGGTGCTGTCTGCTTTCTGATGATACTGAGAAAGAGTACATGGAGGATTCAGATGTTTTCAAGTATTATATATTCTCACACAAGTAATTTTCATTTCTTACACGTGAGTGGAGAAAAGCTGCAGGAAATGATTTCATACACAAAAAATACAAACACTAGAATATTGCGAATAAAATGTTTATTTAACGTAAACGTGCATGAAAATGATGTTGATTATAATCTTTTGAATTCGCTAGTTTTTTCGTACATATTCTGGACTATATTATATGGGCCATGTCATTGTTAAAACATTTATTTATGATGAAAACCAAAGGAAGTGCACCTACCTGAGAATATACACATATGTCATAATTAATATCTTTCGTAGTTTTTGTAATTGTGTTCCATTCGGCAGTAATATGAGAGATTTTAAATCAGTGTATCATAATTTGAGACAGAAATAGCGATTCCAAGTATAAGACAGCATTTTCATAGGCTACCCTCTCGTACCTTTACGCAGAAGTATAATTCAACAGTAAATATTGTTGAATGTATTATAGACACTGCGGACAAGTGGAAAATGTTTGTGTTACAGAATTTGTATTAAGAGGCACAGACAGTGTTTAGTATTGAACGGCAGAGTATCATAAAACAAGTGTATATTTGATTTTGACTGACGGTTCTTAAGCCAATAATAACGCTGCAGAAACAAGAACTGTAGCCATGTTTTATGAGTGACATAGGTAAATATTTTTCCTGGAATCTGTTTTGTTGTGTAGATATTGATTATGAGCATCTGTGGTGGATATTGACGATGAGCATCTGTGATAATATTATGAAGTCTCATAAGCATGATGTTTGCTGAGTAGTGGCCCATTTCATGTGTAGTCTTAATTTGAAAGATTCATACCAACCTTAACAATCTATACAGTTACCCAAGTTTAGTTGTTAGCTTGCTGGCTGCTGAAATAGATTTTTTATTTGTGTATTGAGAATGTAGTGGAATGGTCTGGAATTAGGTCCACTCATTCTCACCCAGTAATCTGAGCAGCCACTGCTTGAATAAAGAAGCCCTCTTTCCATGTATAGGGTGCTAAAATATTATTCAGTTGATAGCCTGGTAGCAGGATTTATTTGACATTCATATTCATTGGCTTTGCCAACTCATAACCAAATTATTGTCTTCCAACATAACCTAGATAAAGATTACAATCACTCTGTTCAGTGAATAAAAAAAATAAAAAAAAGAGAGATCAAGTAATTTTACTCATGGATGATTTATAATAGAGGAAAGTGTGGAACAGACTAGGAGTAAGGCTCTGTTTAAATGACATGTTTGCTATTGAGTGTACTATTTAAACCTATTATCATTTCCTCATTTTCGATAGAGTGGTTAAGATGCTGAAAATACATTAATTGTAACATTAATCACTTGAAAATGACTTGCAGGTCACATCTGCAGTTGTGGAAATTATAATACATAGCACATTAAAATGGCAAATTATTTTAAAAAAATAAGTAAGATTGTATTTCTAAAACAGGTAAAAGACACAGCTGTATTTGATACACATATGTAATCTGTGAGCCACTTTAGTGCCCCCACAAATCCTTTTCACTTACATATGCTGATGTGGGCAGAAAGGCTGTATTGCCCCTCTAGGCACCTGGGTTTATCTAATTTTAGTGTTGTGGTTACCACAGGTGACACTTTTGGGAGGAAATGCTATGTTTCTTCAGCCATTTTGAAATAAAGACTCACAGAATTTTGAAGGTTCTCTGTGATTAACAATATCTTTCCTGCAACATCTCAACACTGTGTTTGTTGAACATTTCTGTGATGCCCTTGCACTGCGTAAATAAATGCATGATGTATTGTGCAGCTCTTCTTTGAATGTTTTGTATCTCCTCTGTTGATCTGTAAGGGACATCCAGCGAAAACAAGACAGAAGGAAAAAAGTAAGTAAATCATTTATTATTTCAAATGTAATCACCATAACTGTTAACACATTTACCACACTGTGAGACAACATCGTCATTGCCTTCACAGACAAATGTTTGTGATCGCCTACGGAACCATGAGTGTACCCAGATGTGCACATCTTTGTCTGAAGCGAATTGATAGAGTTGAATGTCTTTCTTCAGGTTTCTAAAAATATTTAAAGTGCATGGGGAGAGATCAGGACTGTATAGAGGATGTGCGAGGGCTTCGCAGAAAAACTTCTACAGCTGGCACATGTATCCCCAATGTTTTTCAGAGTATGCTGCAGAAGTTTTGCTGGGAAGCCTTTACACATCCTCTATAAAGTACTGATCTCTCACCATACAATTTCCATATTTTTGGAGCCCTGCAGAAAGGCACTCACAGCCATCAATTTGCCTGGGTCAAAGAGGAGTGTGCCTGGACACAGTAATGGTTCTTCAGGCAACTGCAAACATTTTTCCATGAAGGCAATGACCATCTTACCTTGTAGTGGGATAAATGTATAAACAGTTATTGTGATTACTTTTAAAATAATAGTTTACTTGCATTTTCCCATGTGTCTCATTTTCATTTGATGGCCTCTTACAACTTAAGTGTCCAAAAGCCTGGAAAAGCACTCAAGGATTGGTTAGCTGTTAGTTTGATGACTAGCCTCATTTGTGTGATCATTATCACCTCAGCATCCTCCTTTTTGTTTCCAGTATTGTGTGGCCATTCTGCCTTAAATCATTATGGACAGATACTACTAAGTACTTGAAACTTATGGTGGATTACCAGTCACATCGTCAAACAATACCAAATCAGTTCATCTGCTTCATTTGGGGATACCTTCATAGGACTGCAAACATTGGATTAACTGAAGCTTTTGATACCACTTTATCAGCTCACAACCAAAATCACCTAGTCCCCTGACTACACTGCCTATCAGTCTGTCACCACAACCTACTTAAAAATTGTATAAAAAATGTTGTCAGTGTTCTACGCTTTTCCTGTCTGCACATCTGTAGTGTCACACATCTCAACGTTATTTTGTAACACTATGAAGTGACATCAGATGTTGGGTATCAGTAAGTTCAGTTGACCTCAAGTATTATCTGTCATGTCCTTTATATTCATGGTGAACAGTGAGCCTGCTATAGGACCACATTGTACACAGGATTCTACCTGAAAAGTAGCAGTGATTCATAAACTACAGTGTCAATTTTTAGCTTCTAAAATTTCGAAATATGTATTTACAGTTTTTAAGACAACATTTTCATATTTGTTTGTCAGCTTTATTTCCAGTAATTGTGATGACAGTTTAGCAGTATGATCCTTGTTAAATGGAAAATTTCATGCTGAGGCATTAGTCGAGCTTACATAAACATAATTCACCTCCAACATCATTTCCACTGCAGCTTAACAAATCCCAGCAACTGAGTACACTGCTTTGTACATTCCCAATAATAGTGCCTTGCAGTATTATTTTTCACACTGAAATGATTTTACAGTTGAAATCACAATTGTGTTGATCATAATAGATGTTGCCAGTTAAATGTGAAAATATTACCTTTCAAAATAAAATTCTACTTGATTGTGAACACTGTTCAAGGAAAAAATAATCTGTTTTATTCTATTACTCATCTCGTTTCTTGTTTAGACTGAATTTATGTGACCAGTTTTCCTGTGAATTGCTCAAATTGGCACAAATTTATGCAACATCCAAAACTTATCTACGATGACCCATTATTACCATTATGATACAATACGTAAGTGAGTTGCAATGGTAATAATTAAAACAAAGGCATTTTTAATTGTGGTGAGATATTTCCTAAAATTTTTAAAAACCAGCTTTCTTCTTTGTATGTAAAAATAATTTATTGTCACCGGTTTACACGAGGAGAAATGATCATTTTAATAAAATAAGAGAAATCAGAGCTTGTACAAAAAGATTAAGTGTTCATTTTCCCCAAGTGCTGTAAGAGTTTGGAACAGTAGAGAAATTATCTGAAGTGGCTCAAAGAACCCTCTGCTAGGCACATAAGTGTGGCTTGCAGAGTGGTCATGTCGATGTGTTTACTTCTTGTGCATCAGGTACCTTCTTTCACTGATTGCTTTGTGTATCAATTCATAGTTGCTCTTTTTTCTAATGTAAGAAAAAAAAATCTTTCTCTCTTTAGTGTTCCGAAACTTAAGGAATGTATATGAGGACTCAATTTCTGATGTGCATATCTTCTTTTCATGACAACAATTTATTTGTACCATGGATGGTAATAAATGTAAGGATGTCTGAACTTTTGAAGACAATGAAATATATAATGACCTAAGTAAAGAAGTTATCAAAAATACCTCATTCAGTCAGGTATGGTGGGATTTAGTGTATTTTGAAATAAGAAACCTGATGTAGCTGGATTGTTCTCATCCCAGACCGTCATGTTAACTCCATGCAAAAGCTCTAGAACCAAGTGGTGATTGAACATTTAGGTGTTTGGTTTGACTCTGATCCCCAGTCTGACATACTTCCTACTGCCGTAAAAGAGGTAAAAAAGTGGAGTTAGATGGGTGAATATTGGTAGACACATCACATCACTCACATCAAAGACTGGTAGGCCTGTTGTTTTTCTCATATGTTTACATTATTTAGTTCTATAATTTTGGAATTGGGCATGTGCATGTGTTGTAATAATGAGAGATATTTCTCTCTTTCCCTGAATTGTAACTGTCCTGTACTTCCTTAATCGCCGAAATGCGAAATGTGCTTAAAGCCATGCTTTGTTCTGGTCTGTGGCCCATACCTCAAAAATTTAATTGTGATTTGGGGGAGGGGGCTGGAGTTTGAGAGTAAGAAGAGAAAGAAAAGGGGGGGGGGGTTGTAGGAGAATGTGTATCGGGAGAAAGGACTTAGAGGAAAGCATCTAGTAGAACTTTAATAATCTTAGCTGAGACACTGGAATGTTTTAGATGGATTATGGATTGATAGTAGGCCTACAGAGATATCTAAACAAGATTTTAAACCGCAAAACATTATAGATTCTGATGTGGATCACCCATAATTTATTGGTTATGATCAGCAGATATAAACTGAAGAAATTGCAAGAAGGCAGGAAAAAAAGGGAGCATTAGACGACGATTGATTAGAAAATGGACGGGAATAAAACAGGATTTGAATGGGATGACCACATAGGCAAAAAACAAGGGCCAGTAGAAATCCTTGAATAATATGAAAGATAATGAATTTAACTGAGAAAACATAAAAACACAGCAAGTGGAACAGGCAGAAGTCAAGATGTCTAAAAGATTAGAGTGAGAAGAAATGCAAAATGGCAAGGCAGAAATTAATAAAGGATAAATGTGAAACTCTAGCAGCGTGAATGATCATGAGAAAACTGGATGCCAACCAGTAGAAAATTGAAGAAATCTGTGGAGAAAAGAATGTAGCAGTAAGAGTATCATGACGACGACAACAACAACAATGATGATGAAGACGATGACGATGTTTGGTTTGTGGGTGCTCAACTAAGAGTATCAAGAGCTTAGATCACAAGCCACTTGTAAGCAAAGGAGGGAAGTCTTAAGGATGGAAGAAATGCATGTAATGGCTGTACAAAAGAAACAAGCTTGAAAGCAATATAAAGGAAAGGGAAGAGAATTTAGATGAATGTTAGCTGGGACATATGATAATGTGAGAATAATTTGCTGGAAGACTTAAGTTGAAACAAGGTACATGGTGTATACAGTGTTGTCAGAATTATCAATAAAACTAGTTCCTTGGTATCTAAGGTATGTGACAGGAAAAATACCCTAATTTCTGTGCCAAAGGAGATGGGTGTTGATAGGAGTGTATATCACAGAACTGTCACTATAATAAGCCATGGTTGTAAAATAATGACATGAATTAATTGTAATACAATGGAAGGACCGGCAGAAGCTGAGCTCTGGAAGATCTGTTTCGGTTCTGGAACAATGTATGAACACAGGAGGCAGTACTGACAGTATAACTAATATGGAAGATTCATACATTTAGAGAAAGCTTTCTACAGTGGAGACTGGAATAAACCTTTGAAATTCTGGAGGTAGCAGGAATGAAGTAGAGAGAGCAAAAGATTATATAAAATTGGTACAGAAATAAGACTGCAATTACAATCCAAAGACACAACGTGAAAATCGACAAAGGTACCTCAAAGCTAATGGAATGTCGTGGAGTTAAATCAGGTAGTGCCGAGGAAATTAGGAAATGACACACTAAAAGTAGTAGATGAGTTTAGCTGCTTGGGCAGCAAAATATCTGATGATAACTCAAGTAAAGAGTTTATAAAATGCAGACTGGTGGTAGCAAGAAAAACATTTTTGAGGAAAGAGAAGTTTGTTAATATTGAGTATAAAATTGTTTGGATGTATTTTATGGAGGTGTTTGCCTTGTATGGAGGTGAAATGTGGACAATAAACAGTACAGACAGGAAGAGGGTAGAGGAATTTGAAGTATGATGCTAGAGAAGAATACTGAAGATTATGTAGGTAGATCAAATAGCTAATGAGGAGTATGGAACTGAAATGCAATACAATGAAATGTATGCGGTAACTAGACTGAAATGTGGACAGTTAGTTAGTTATTTGCTTGTTCTGTGGATCATAATTGCAAGATCTCACTATGATGTGTATCCAGTCAGTTTTATGGCTGATTTCCTGAAATATTGTTCTTATGAATGTTGTTGTTTTCAAACTGTGATTGATTGTTCACAAAAAACTTGATAAGGGCTTAAATCTGCTGAAAAGCTGTTGTCAGCATGCCCAACTGCTGAAACAGCTGTGTGCAAGAGATTCTAGAACAGACATCAAATATTACTCTTATTACACACTTGTGTGTGGCAACTGCTTTCCTCCTTAGTGGTGAGTTATCTGAGGGTGTGATGGCTCTAGACATTAGTGAATGAAAATAGGAAAAGTAAGTCTGCTTTGATGTTTGTATCTACAGAATCTGATTTTATCCACAATGCAAAAGTTGGGTTACAGAGCTTAGATATTTAAGGTGATTTGTAAAATGTGACTTCAGCTTGAGGTTCTTTTCACTATAAACATCTAACAATGTTGGTTTTTTCCTTAAGCATTGTTTATAAAGGTTGGTACGGCATTGTGCAGTACTGAATTACTGTGTCATCAGTGAATCATCACTATGGTAATATGGGGAAAGTGGGTGGTGAAATAGGATTGTACACGGAGACCAAGGTTTGAATACAACAAGCAGGTTCAAATGGGTGCAGGTTTAAGTGTTTAGAAGGTGTAGTCATAAAGTTTTTTCACCTGAAAAAAAAACCAGGTTGTGACCGCAAAACATGATTGTGATGTTTTTCCTTCTATACAAATTCCACATTCAGTGCGACACATTTTTCACAAAGACATATGAATTGGTGAAGCCCTTGGGTATAGAAGCATGCATTTTGGCAATTCAAGAAGTGTTATTCCTCGAGAATCATCTCATTGTTAGTTTTGGGAATGCCTGCCATGTAATTGTTTCTTCATCTTGGTAGGAGAAGGTCATTGGATGCTGTGCTAGGAGATATGCAGGGATGGGGGTTGAGAATTTGATAGCCCAAAGAAGTAGCAAGTGTGACAGTATCCTGCAGAATCAGCTAACACATTATGGAGCAAAAGCACAGCTTCCTGCAACCTTGTCAGGAGATTTTGGGGTACACTCATGTGATGGTTTCCCCCTTATGAACATGATCTGGTAAAAACACAGCATGGCAGTCCCAAAAAACATTCATCATCTTGCCTAATGATGGTTGGGTTTATGCCTGTTCTGCTAGTAGTGAATTCACATTTCCAATGCTCCCTTTTCTCCTTCACCTGAGGCCAAAGTGATAAACTGAACACTCGTCCATAATGAGGTGGTTACAGAAGTCACCTGTATAATGTCTGAATCAGCTGCAATGTTTATGTTGCTTCTTCGATTCAGTGGAGTTTCTGAATTGGTGTGAGCAGTTGCAGAATCTAGTGGGTGATAGCTTTTACTGAGCGAGGTGGCACAGTCGCTAGCACACTGGACTCGGATTCGGGAGGACGACGGTTCAATCCCGTGTCCGGCCATCCTGATTTAGGTTTTCCATGATTTCCATAAATCGCTTCAGGCAAATGCCGGGATGGTTCCTTTGAAAGGGCACAGCCAACTTCCTTCCCTGTCTTTCCCTAATCTGATGAGACCGATGACCTCGCTGTCTGGCTTCCTCCGCCAAACGACCCAACCCCTGAAAGCTTTTGCTGTATTTAGAATGTCATGCAAAATACTTAAACCTGACCCACGACTGATTTTTACATGTTACGCTTTGTCTCAGTTGTAATATACTGATCGTATAGTGTCGGGGCCTTTACTTCCCTTGTAATATCTGGTTCCTCACAGAGGTGGTCTACCACTTCATTCTTAGGCATTGAGATAATATGTTTGACTGCAGTGGTAGTATTTGTACCAACTAATGGGCCAGCCGCTGTGGCCGAGCGGTTCTAGGCGCTTCAGTCCAGAACCATGCGACTGCTACGGTCACAGGTTCATATCATGCCTCAGGCATGGATGTGCGTGATGTCCTTAGGTTAGTTAGGTTTAAGTAGTTCTAAGTCTAGGGGACTGATGACCTCAGATGTTAAGTCCCATAGTGCTTAGAGCCATTTGAACTGGGATGCAACATTTGTTTTTACCCCTCTAGCAGCATGCTACAGTGCCGTGGCAAGGATATTTCACTGTGTAACAGGACAGCAGACATGGGAAAAACCAAACACCCCAGTGAAGGCATCAGACCAGATTCCCCCTGAAGAAACTAACCAGGTGGCAACTGTACACATCTTGGAACCAGACAGAATCCAAATACTGTCCTGCAGAATATTCAAGCATTCCTCCCACAAATGTCCAGCATTTTCCTGATGATAAGGTAGATGTCTGACAAAGACTGCATTTCACCTTACTACACTATTTGTCAATTGTTGACAGGTCAGGCAATATTTCTGGATGAGGTTTGGTGTCTGATATCTTCCAAAGCTTCAGTTTCGATGGAACAGCATATGGACTTGCTCACTACTGTGAGGGTGTGCCGAAAAGTATTGTCTCAGAATTTTTTATTCTGTTCCCATGGGTATTACTCGGTCATGTTTCCTGCTTCACTGACACAAGTTGTAACCCTCAGCCACTAGAGGGCTCTGATTTGTAGCATATAAGGTGACAGTATGTAATGTAACTGTGCAGATACATGAGAGACAGTGCTGTAATCAAGTCTCTAAATGCAGAAAAGTTTGTCTACCATGGAGCACTCTCTCCTTCAGCATGACAATGTCAGACCACAAAAGTGCGTTGTGACACCTGCAACAGTCCAGTGAGTTCACTGTCATCAATCATCCTCCGTGCAGTTCCGACTTGACACCATCCAATTTCCACCTGTTTCCACAACTTAAAGAACTCCTTTGAGGGCTTCACTTTGATAGTGATGAAGTGGTGCGAGCAGAGGTGAGGTTGTGGCTCTGTCAACAAAATCAAACATTCTATAGTGATGGTATCAACAAGCACGTGTCTCATTGGGAGAAATGTGTTCATTGGCAAGGTGAGTATGTTGAGAAATAAGCTTTTAGACACGACGAGTAAAGATGTGAAATGTTAATACGGTTAGTTTTATTTAAAATGCATTAAGAGTTAACACAGAAAAATTGGAGGCATTACTTCTCAGCATGCCCTTGTAAAAGCTCTACAAATGGTAGATGTAACATACTGCTTTCAGATTGAAAAAGCAACTCTCATAGAATTCAGTCAAATGAATGTATCATCAACTTCTCCTTCTTATATTAAGAAAATTATGTATTCTCATAAAAACTCATCTGGTTCTGATGTTGTTACCATCAGAGTACTAAATATTTGTTCCCATATAACAAGTCCAGGCATATCTGAGATAAGTAACACATCACTATCTCAAGGCATTTTTTTTTCAGAGAGACTGAAATATGCCACTCTCAAACCTCTCCATTTGAAAGGTGATAGGAGAGATGTGAAAAACTACTGACCTGTTCCACTGATAACATCATTTTCCAAAATGTTTCATAAGGTTGTGTATTGTAGAATAGTATTTCCCTAAGCAAGAATGTTATCCTCAGCAAATCACAACTGGGGTTTCAAAAGGGTTGTTCTACTGAGAATGCGATTTACATGTTCACTCACCAGATTTTACAAGCATCAAATAATAAAATAGCACCAGTTAGTGCATTCTGTGACCTATGTAGAAATTTTCTGTCTGAAGTACAGTATTCTCCTAGATAATTTGAAGTTATAGGGGATTGATGGTATAGCCAACCAATGGGTAATGTCATACATAACCAAAAGAATGCAGAGCAGAAAGTTGTGCTTAGTAATTCAGCCAAAATAGTCTGGAGACATAACTCTGACTGGAGAGAGAACATGTATAGGGTTACTCAAGGTTCAGTCTTAGATCCACTGTTGTTCCTCATATATTTAAATTATATCCCATGTAATATACAACAAGCAGTTAACTAGTTTTATTATTATTATTATTATTATTATTATTATTATTCAGAATGCACTAGTACTGTATTCATCCCAAGCAAGTATATATACAGAAACAAAAGTAATAATAAATAATGTTCTTAAAAGTATAACTGACAAATTTGCTCTTAGAATCATTGCAAATCTTGCAGAGAGACAAACCAGTAAGTTAACATATTTTGCATATTTTCATTCAGTTATGTCATATGGAATAATGTTCTGGGCAGCTCAGTTTTAAGAAAGTCTTAATCACTCAAAAACGTGCTGTAAGAGTAATCTGTGGTGCACATCCACAATCTTCTTGCAGACATCTGTTAAAGTAGTCGGGCACTCTGACCACTGCTACAGCATATTTATTCCCTCATGAAATTTGTTGTAAATAATCCACTGCAGTTCAAAAGAAACAATTGCATACATAATTGCAATATCAGAAGAAAAATGACATTTGTTACTCCACATTGAGATTGCCTGTAGCACAAAAGGGCTGCACAATGCTGCAAATAAAATTTTTGATCACTTACCCAGTGCTGTAAAATCTCTGACAGATAGCAAAGTAAAATTTAAAAACCTGTTGTAAAAGCTTCTCTTTGACAACTCCTTCTATTCCATAGAAATAATTCTATTACTGTAATGTGTAAAAGACAGTGGGTAGGAATTACCAAGTCACATCTGCATATTTAAAAAAAGGGCCACATTTAAAAATTAATTTGTGTTGTGTTAGTAAAATGTCTTGTTTCACAGCATTAAGATATATTGCACAAATGAATCGTGGAACAGGGAACTAACTAAGATCATTGTAAACTATGTATGCACTGAAAGTGTCTTTGTGTGTAACTAATGGCAACACATACTGCTGGATGCACAAAATTATGTTGTACTGATGTTAACACTCACTACGACTGTTTATTCACCAAGACAATTAAACACGATTCCTGCTCCCAGTGCATATATGTCGTGCAGTTTGATTTGGAATAGTGTGCAGGCAAGCGACTGGAGCTCCATCTTGCTCAGTTGTGGGTGCTTGATTTTCAGATATATAGAGGGTTGGCTTCTAGGTTCCATAGATAACTGCACTCATGAAAATGCCACATTAAGGTCAGCAGCTGTTGTTTACCAATTATCTCTCTTTACATTCATTAGATTAATGTTTTGAGCTGTATTAGTTGCAATGTAATATGCAGCTTGTGTTTATCCATTCTGAAGTTCACTAGTTGTTTAACAAAAGTTCAGGGCAAGTTGTTAAACTGACCATGTAAAGTCTTGAAAATACACCACACTACGTCAAACGAATGTTTCCACATGATGATGTGCAACTCTTTCTTTGTTGTGACACGTAGCAAGATGAGATGAAAGCTGTTGAATGTTTTTTTCTGTTATAATGACAGTTAATACACCCTGTATCATCATGTTTGATGACACTGTTGGTTTTTTTTACTGACAAGTTGAGAATGATAGACCACTTTAAATACAAATCTGGTTAACTGGTTATCTGTATCCACCATTCCACATGCTTGCTTGTGACAGTGTGCAAACTGTGAACACACTTGGCAGTGAAAAGTTCAAAAGCATACCATTTTTAGAGACTGCTGTGACTTTACACTATATGCGAACCACATGCTTGCCACAGTCTTTTAACAAAAGACCAGCAGAGACTGGATCCAGACCAACTCTTCTGTGTTCTTTCATTTACAGCAACAGTAAAATTTCTCCAATAAATGGGATCAATTTTATCCATTATTTTCAGGTAATCCCTGGCAATTTTTAACTAATTTTGGAAAATATGACATATGTCACTTAGAAAAAATATTTTTGTTCTCTTCTTTTATTTAACCGGCTGAGAGTGAAAGCTTCTCAGTTGTGGGGTCCTGGGTTCAATTTCCAGCCTGATCAGAGATTTTTCTTTGCTTGGGGAAGGGATATTTGTTTTTTCCTAATCATTTCATCTCATCTGCATCAATGTGAAAGTTGCCGAAGTGCCGCCAAATAGGAAGACTTGCTCCTGGCTGCCAAAGTGCCTCGCATGGGGTCTCCCAGCCACTAATGCCATACAAAATTATTTTATAACACTGTTCCGGGAAAACTGTGATCTATTAATATTATAAGTTATTTAGTAAACACAGTTCTGATCGCATCTAAGCTTTTAATTTCTATTTTTAGGTGACCGGTTTTGATCTTTTAAGAGATCATCATCAGATCTACACTCCTTGATGGCAGTAGGAGTGGCTGATGTGGAGCAGATCCCCATCAGTGCTGGGGTGGAGTACAGTGCTCAGTTCTGCACCATACTAGCGCAGATGGACCTGCTACACGCCAGCAAATCCTACTGTCATCAGGGAATGTAGATCTGATGATGATATCTTATAAGACTGAAATCAGTCATCAAAAAATAAAAAACTTAAATGCAATCACAACTGTGTTTACTAAAAAGTTATAACAATGCCATACACTCATTCATTCAGAGTGATTAGTTCTACTTTTAGCATTAGTGGTTTGAGTTAGGATGTGCAACCATCTTCAGTGAGTGTTGCAGCATGGGAAACCACATAACACAGACACACATGCATCTTTGTGTTGCAGGCTGATTGTTCAGATACACTGGTATTGCATACTGTGAATAACACATGTGGATCTCTCAAGCAATGTTTACTATTTACAGGATGTAAAACAAAACATTCAAGTCTCCTGCACAACTTTTATCTGTATAAAATATTTACTGTGGCTATATGGTTTATGTATGCAGTATCACTCAAGATGTAATCATGTTCAGGGCATGCTATGCTTGAATGGCCCTTAAGTTATGTATAATTTGCTAGCTTCCTTTATCGTATTGCAGTTTAAATGAACAACAGAGTACACTTACACTAAGCTGCTCCAACACAACTTAAACAAATCCAAGAGTAAAATTTTTTATTGAGATACAATTCGTATAGAGCATAGAGTGAGTTGGTACACTTATTAAGACACTATGGATTCCGGAAAGAACATAGATTAACTGATAAAATTCGTTGTTTGATATAGTTATGACTAGATTTTTTCTTTTCTCTCCATGTGGCTAGTTTTTTTCTTCATATTTCTCAAACTAAACCTTGATGTTAATGCAAAAGGCCATAACTTCTTTTTTTTTATCTTAAATGAGTTGTTTCTCATAATTGTTGGACATTCTATACTTTTTTGAAGTATTAATAAAGATGTGCACTTACAACATTTTGGGAGTTGCCTGGTGTTCGTTCCTTTTCACATTGAAGCATATTTTGTGGGAAGAAGCAATATTAGTTTATTAAGTTATGGTGAGTTTTCATTCTAGGTTGAGACCTCTTCCTTGTAGCAAGTATTTTGTCATCCGTGGAGTTTGCCTACAATTGTGGTCTGGGGTTCGAATAAGTAGTAAGCTCTTAAACACTACGCTTAGCTGTCTGTCGTGACTTTTTAAGCAGTCACTTGAAATACTGATAGTATTGCTTGCTAAGGACCATCATGCATTCCTTGCAACATAGTTGCCATCTGATAGAGATTAGAAGCTGCAGGCCTATAATTACGTAATTGCAGATAGTAAGATAAGGTCTTTTTTTCACAATACAACAATGAACTCTGTCAACATACAGTGTGCATTAAAACAGCAATGACTAAGAAAAGGATACTCTTTTGGGGTCATATTGTCCATAGGGGCTCACATCAGTGATCTTCAGCACTCTCTCTAGACAGAAGGCGATGTATGCAAAGTATGCAAGAATAGTTGGGAGATGCCTCAAGGAACTAGAAATTGACTAAAACTTCATTCCAGACACAAAACAATACAAATTGCCCATAAGAACATCAAATTCTCTCCAGTCACTAACAGAGGTAAAAGTTTGCCTGAAAATTGGAATTTAATGGGCCCAAAAGTGAAAAATACCCATAGTGCCAGATGAGGGAGCAGTAGACTAAGAGGAAAGCTCAGCAGGAATTAAGTGGTCCATTGTAGGCCTAATCAAAATCTTACAATAAGCATTATCTTGTACATCCATTACAATTTTCAATGACAGTCAAGTTTAATATTTAATGAACTGTGTGCTACAAATTCACATTATATAATTATCTGAAGCTATAATTCTGACTGGGGAGAAATCATGCATTGGTTTCCCAAATGTTTGATCTTAGGTCCATTACTGTTCCACATATATGTAAATGATCTTCAGTCTAGTATACAACAAGCTGAACTAGTTCCTTTTGCAGATGATACTAGTATTGTAATCAATTTGAGCATACATACAGAAACAGAGGAAATGATAAACGAAGTTCTTAAATGTGTCATTAACTGATTTTCTGCAAATGGTCTTGGCTTCAATTTTAAAAAGACCCAACATATTCAGTTCTGCACATCTATATGTACTACACCAATGATAAGTGCAACACATACTGAGGAAATACTAAGTCGGATGGAAACTTCAAAATTCTTTGGGGTCCATATTGATGAGAATTTAAATTTTAAAAAAAATACATTTTGGAACTCCTAAAACAACTTAATTCAGCCACATTTGTGCTTACAAGGGAACCTCCCCATCGCACCCCTCTCAGATTTAGTTATAAGTTGGCACAGTGAATAGGCCTTGAAGAACTGAACACAGAGCAATCGAGAAAACAGGAAGAAGTTGTGTGGAACTATGAAAAAAATTTGTAAAATATACAAACGTAGTAGTCCATGTGCAAGATAGGCAACATCAAGGAACATGTAAGCTCAAGAGCGCCGTGGTCCCGTGGTTAGCGTGAGTAGCTGCGAAACGAGAGGTCCTTGGTTCAAATTTTCCCTCGACTGAAAATTTTACTTTCTTTATTTTCACAAAGTTATGATCTGTCCATTTGTTCATTGACGTCTCTGTTCACTGTAATAAGTTTAGTGTCTGTGTTTTGCGACCGCACCGCAAAACCGTGTGATTGGTAGACGAAAGGACGTGCCTCTCCAATGGGAACCGAAAACATTTGATCACAAGGTCATAGGTCAACCGATTCCTCCACAGGAAAACACATCTGATATATTCTATACGACACTTGTGACGGCATGTGCGTCACATGACAGGAATATGTTGTCGACCCACCTAACTTGTACACTTAGCGAATGGGTAAAAAGATTCTTCTACCTTACCCGATTTAGGTTTTCTTGTGGATGTGATGATCACTCCCAAAAAAGTGATGAAAACATAAGAGTTTGTCACATAAACTGAAAACAAAAAATTAAACATTTCACTGGAGGGAAGATTTGATCCAAGGACCTCTCGTTCCGCAGCTACTCACGCTAACCACGGGACCACGGCGCTCCTGGGCTCGCACTATTCTTGATGTTGCCTATCTTACGCATAGACTACTCAGTTTGTATATTTTACTAATTTTTTTCATAGTTCCACACAACTTCTTCCTGTTTTCTCGATTGATCTGTGTTAAGTTTTTCAAGGCCTATCCACTGTGCCAACTTATAACTAAATCTGAGGGGGGGTGCAATGGGGAGGTTCCCTTGTTAGAAACACTGCAAATTCTTAGGCGAGAGAATATTTTCATTAAGTAATGTCATATTGAAAATGTTCTGGGGTAACTCATCTTTCATTGCACAAAAACAGGCTGTGAGAATATGTGGCACTCAACCACGATCATCTTGTACACATCTGTTTAAGGAGTTGGGCATTCTGACTGCTGCTTCACAGCATGAAGTTTGTTATAAATAATCCACTACAGTTCAAGAGGAACAGTGAGGTTCATAATTACAATACCAGAAGGGAAAATGACATTCATTACTCCACATGAAGGTTGTCTTTAGCACAAACAGGGGTGCACAATGGCGCAACAAAAATTTTTGATCATTTACACAGTGATATAAAATGTACAACAGACAGAAAAATAAAATCTGATAAGAAACAGAGAAAGTTTCTCCTTGGGAACTCCTCCTATTCCGTCGAAGAATTTTTGTTGGTAGGTGGGGGGGTAGGAAGTACCGACACGACATTTTTAACGAACACTTTGATGTATCAGTAGCCCAAACTGGAAAAACACATTCTGTTAATCAAGCCATGTTATCCCTTCAAAATGCTATTAATTAAAAAAAAACACAAGCTGATTAAAATATCTCCTGTCACAGTGCATGAAATTGAAAGTATAATTAGAGAGATCAAAAGCAAGAATTCTGTTGGCATTGATGGTATCTCTTAGAGATTACTGAGGGAATGCTATAAGCAAATAAGCAAAATACTGTGCTGTGTATCCAATGAACCCATCCAGCACAGGATTGTTCGTGAGGGGCTAAAGTATGCTATTGTCAGACCTCTCTATCGGCCTATCTCCCTTTTAATAACCTTATCTGAAACTCTTGAGAAATTGGTTCACAAAAGACTTATTGACCACCTCATTCATTATGCACATGTGGCTGGCAACATGATTACCCCTGTCCACAGGCATCTGGCTGGTGTGGTATGATCATGAACACTGAAGCTAAGCTGTCTGACTGCCCACGTGTCAGCTGTTTGCTCACCTATCCTTGTGGGTGCCCAGCTGTCAGCTGACAGGTACACTAGTTGGAACAGCCTATGATATAATGTTAGAACTGAGCCATAAATGTTTACAGTCACACTGCAATTACATGTTTGAGTACTCTTCACAGTTTTAGAAGAGGAAGGAGTAGAAAATGAGATGAATGGAGAAAAATGAGAACAGAGTTATTTACTTAAGGTTTCCAACCTTTCATTGATTCCTGAGTTAGTTTGTTTATTTATCTTCTGAGAAACAAACAATACAAAGTACAAGGATTCACATCTTATCTAATGACAAGAAATAAACATTACAAAAATCAAACAGTTGTAGACAGGGACATGGCTAGTTAGTATATTAATAGTAGGTTTTCCCAAAGTACTCCACAATGCACAAGATTGGCATAAGTGACAATGCAAGAAGAGGGCAGAGATCTCTTCAGCACCCCTTTCACAAAACATACTCCACACTGGTGCTGCATTTCTGGACATTAGTTGGCTCTTCGTAACCCCTGAATTGTTTTGGTTGGGTGACATCTAACTTGCAGTGTGGCCATTAGACAGTTCACCTCCAAGTATGACCCTTAACTGAAAATACTTGATTCTAAAATGTCACAACAACAGTCTCAGTTGCCGTGGTGATCCTGTGAATGCCTTAGCTGCCTTTATTAAGGAAACTCTGTGTAATCATCAATCATGAAGGTGCTTGCTGGTATTTAAACTGAGAATGAATGTAAGATGTTTTGGTTTACTCTTTTGTGGGTACTGTTTGTTGAATGTTAGAAACAGCAATTCCAGCAAAACATAGCTCCTCCAGCATAGTGGGCTATAAACAACCTATAATGATGTGGCATGTTTCTTTAATAGCTGCATCCACTTCCCAGGTATGGTGGAAACTGTACCATACATGGCACACACATTCAGCTGTAGAGTAGCAAAAAGCAAATGCAGAAGCCCTCACAGTTTCTTGTTGGGCTCTCCTGTGTATGTACGTTTGTGCACATTATTACTCCTGGTGGCCATTTTCAGCTTATTTGGACAGTGCTGTTTAAAAAATAAGTTTTGGTGCAAGTTATTCCAGGGTTATGTTTTACAGTGTTTTTTCTTTCCGTAAGAGGTTTGAACTTAGATTTTCTTCCTTGTTCCTCAGATGAAAGAGACATTTCTGTTTCCAATCGGTTCAATTTTCTTTGCTTCCTCTCATAATATGTGGAAACAAGTCAGCTCTTAATTGCAACTGGCGAAAATGCCCAGTACAGATAGTTTCACTAGTGAGGTCCCTGCACAACTTTAGATTTTCAACATTATTCTGAGATCTGACCAGGGCCCTCTAGTCTGGACGGGATGGAGGTTTTAAACCAGCGGTATTCTCAGTTCTGTAATGAGCTCTGTTATAGGTTCCATGAACTACAGTGCTTGGTGGAGACTTGTAAAGTTGCCTTGTTTATTGTGTGCTTTCTTTATTTTTTTATGTAAAACTTTGAGGTCCCCTGTTCCTCCAACAGACTGGACTCAAAATATGGGAAATAAGAATCTTAGAAATAAAGCTGCTGCAGTATTAACAACGAAGTCTCAGACCTCAACCCTCTCTTAGAAAGCAGTCATCCACATAGCACTTTAGGAATGGAAAGTTACTGAAACTCATAGTTGAACGTAGGGAAATTTGTGGCACTTGGACTGTGTATCTAAAAGATAGATAACTCCTCAGGAGGAGTAGGATGACTCTTTTTAGCAAAAACAAACATTAGGTGTGATGAGGTTCAAAATGAAATACACCTGCTCGCAAATTTGGACAAGTTTTCTGGATCAGTAGACTTGGACCAATAATCAGATGTTTACACTAACTGTCAAACCACATCAATCATAGACTCATTCAAATCTGATAGCACAGAAATGCCCCCTGTATATGGTTGTAATATTGCGACTTCAGCCTGTACTGTATCAGCTGGGAAAACCACACACACGCTATTGGTGGCACAGGCAAACAGTCTTGCCAAGTAATGCTGACTACATTGTCAACTGCTGCAAATAACTAGTCAGAAAACTCACTCTGAAAGAAATACTTCAGATCTCTTGGTTACAAACAGATTTGATCATTTGAGTGTGTCACCAATGACAAGGGTATAAACAACATTTACTGTTACACAAACAGTTACCATTGGAGGCAAAATTGTGAACAAGAAAGCTAGGAGTGAGTATTTGGGTTAGGCCAAATGTGACGGGCAATCATTAACAATCTACATAAATATAAAATATGAACAGAGATCATTTAGCGCAGATGTGGCAAATGGAGAACAATTATGGTTAAAGCTGAAGATCATTATAAATTGCAGTCTAGATAAAGATGGGCCAAGTAAAGTAATAAAATACGACAAAGATCCACCTTGGTTTAATAGTAAATATTGGAGAATGGTGCAAAAAGACTGCAGGGAAACTGATAGAGAAAACTTAATTGCAACTTGTGCATCCACAAAAAGGTTTGTGTGTTAAGTCTACAATAATTTTCACCAATACATCCTGACAGAAGATGTAAGTGAAATCCTAGGACATTCTGGTCATATGGAAAGTAGAAATATTAAATACTGCCTTTAAAAATATATTTACACATGAAGATAGTACCATAGCAACATTTGCTGCACAGACTAAAATATGAGAGATTGAATCAAGCACCTCAGTGTTGAAAAACAATTAAGTTGACTCAGATGCAAGCAAAACATTAGCCCCTGACAGGATTTCAATTAGATTTGCATACACTGTTGAGTTGGCCACTTTCCTAGCTCAGATGTATTGAGAATGACAGGAAGAGAATGATGGTCATTCCTGTTTAGAAAGGGGTTCAAAAATATCAGATGTTCAGGTCTTCTGACCAATGTTGTTTATGTCTGGCTGTTGCGGGATCCTGTAGCCTATTCCAAGCTGAAAAAATAGGACTTCTAGAAGGAAAGACTCTTCTTTCAAAGATTTGGTATGGATTTTGCAGAAACCTCTCCTATGAAACTTCACTTGCTTTATTTGTACACAATGTCTTGCAAAGAGCAGATGCAGTGGAATAGGTAGTTTCTGTCTTCTTAGATTTCTAAAAGGCATGCAGATGTGCTAGGTTGCTGACTACTGAGATAAGATCGTACAGAGTATCTTCCATAATATCTGGTTGGCTCCATAAATGTATCAAGTATGTTATGTTGGAAACTGAATGTTGAATAGAAATAGAAGTAACATCAGATGTTTTCCAAAAAAGTGTAATAGCACTGCTTATATTCTCCAAATACATAAATGATTAATGAGATAGGACCGGCAGCACTGTAAGATTGATTGTGGACGATGCTGTTGTCTACAGGAAAATATCAGCGTTGGTCCATAGTAAGTAATGCAGAGACTTGGACAAAATTTTCACTTGGTGTGATGAATTGAAGGTCTATTTAAATGTGAATAAATGTAAGATACTGCATGTAATGAAGAGAGAGAACCTATTAGTATCCAGATAAAAGATTAATGGTGAACATCCCGAGCATATCACATATTGGAAGTATTTTGTGGTGCTACTAAGAAGCAATGTGAAATGAGACACACGTAAAGTCTGTGGGATCCTGCCACTTGTCTCGTATAGGCTGCCTGAAGGACGCTGCATTCTCGGATAACTATTCAAGTTTTTATTACAAATAAGCAGACTGACAATACTTAACTTTGTATTTACAACGGGTTGTCGCAAGCGATGGGTGACATGCAAACAAAAAATGTTCTTGGCTATAGACAATGTCCATGTAAGCAATTGAAATGGATCGCTAATAACTGCTGTCGTTGTGCCAGCCTACAACTTTGCTGGTCTGCGAGTCTTGGTCTGACACTGTGGCAGAGGTTGGCAGAAGCGGCACTTATATTCTCTTTGGCTAGAGGGCGCTCCTGTCGTGGTATGGTTCTTGTCAGTGGGCTATTGGCTGACATTTTCTCACAGCCTTCTTTGCTCTCACATTCTTCATCTTTGAGCTGTTACTTATTGTTATGCCGTAACAAAGTCAGTGTTAAGGAGAAGTGAATGGAAAACTTCTTAGAAGGATTGTAGGAAAAAACGCAGTGCATGTGCAAGTAAAGAAGCATAAAAGATGCTAGGGTGACCTGTTCTAAAGTATAGTCCCAATGTTCAGAGTCCTTAACACATAAGCATGACAACAGATATTGGACAAGCATAAAGACACACTGCTAGGATTGTGACAGGTTGGTATATCTCGTATGAAAGTATAAGAGAGATGCTTGAAGAGCTTAAATGAGAATCCTCGAAAAAAAGGTGACATAGTTCTCATGAAACCATGTTGGTTAAAATTATAGAACTGTTAATCAAGAAATATTGCAATCATCATGCTGCCACCATCTTAGAAAGGGCATGTGCAGAGGCGTACAGATAACCATTTTTCCCTTGCTGAATGCATGAATGGAATAGTACAGAAAATCACTAACACTATTGCAAATTATCCTCTGCCATGCACTGTTCAGTGGTTTGTGGAATGTATATGTATATACAGATCTAGAGGGGGTGTCTAGTGCATTTAGCTTCTCCTGTATTGGCTTTTGTAATGGTGATACGCTCGTAAGCATAAATGAAAATTTGTGTCATCCTAGGAAGAAGCAGCAGTGAGAAATCATTTGCTTGAATTCATAGAGAATTCATTACTTTCAATCTTCTGCTTTCAGGGTGTTGAAGGTTGCTCCCAACATTTCTGGAGGTTGCTGAATTTGAAACAGTGTCTTCATCAAATTTACTTCTTGTATGCTGTAGTATCATATGATCATAGAGATTCAACAATCTTCAGATTCAGCTTAGATATAAGTAATAATATCTTGAGTACCCATGTCAAAATGCTGTGTACTACTGGATACTGTGTTGATTACTGAAGATTATTGATTGAATACTTGAGAAAAAGCATTAGCAGTAGTTTAAGGGTCATTGCATCTACTAATAATGTGTTTTCTTTCTCTGCAGAGACACAACATGTACGCACTAAAATACTGGTTCTGTGAAACTTTGTGCCTGGTAAACATAATTGGCCAGTTGTACCTAATGAACCACTTCTTTGATGGAGAGTTCTTCAGCTATGGCTTGCGTGTGGTGGCATTCTCAGAACAGTCTCAAGAGGAACGTGTTGACCCAATGGTTTATGTGTTTCCGCGTGTAACGAAGTGCACATTCCACAAATATGGTGCTTCAGGCTCTATACAGAAACATGATTCACTTTGTGTACTTCCTCTCAATATAGTCAATGAGAAAACTTACATTTTCCTGTGGTTTTGGTACATTATACTAGCAGCACTTTTATCTGTACTAGTTGTTTATAGAGCAGTTATTTTAGCTGTACCTTCTGTACGGCCAATACTATTGCATGCACGTAACCGTATGGTACCAAAGGAGGTCACAAATGCAATATGTCGTAAGACAGATGTTGGAGACTGGTGGATTCTGTATATGCTTGGACGTAACATGGATCCTATGATTTATGGAGAAGTTATAGCTGACCTTGCGAAGAAAATTGAGACTCCTTCGAGTAATAATCCTTGACTGAAGTGTTACTGACTCTACTCAAAAATTCAGTTGTGCTTCATACTCAAGATGTTGACTGAATACGGTACTGCCATACTGTGTTGTCACTATTATTGCACCTGGTAATTAGAATAAATTTGTAATGAAATATTTTGTGTTGTTTATGCTATTTCAGTTGGCTCATTCTGGTTTTCTAAAGCATGTGGCATGTGTAATTAATCATTTTGAAGGCAATTTAGGATTGTATGTGATCTGACACAGAGTCGGCTTTTTATAATTTATATAATTTTTGTGTGTGTAACTGTATTACAACATCAGCTATAATTTTCAGTAAATGAAACACCAATTGAAGAGTATTATTTATATTATTTTCTTGTAACTGTGCAGTCATTTCCTGCACATTCGTAAGACACTAAGATACATTTCATACATGTATTTCATACTTGTTTCATTCCACAAATTTTAAGGAATTATGTGACTGACGTGATTTCCTTCCCCATCTTCTTGCCTCAGAGTTCTTTGCTTTGAAACTACTTGTTTCTAAAGTGAAATAAAATTATGTATTATCTACTGGTAGTAAGTACAAAATTTTTAAAATCTTTGTCATTTATAATCTCTTTTATAAAGTATAATCAGCTATTTTTGATAAAAAAATTTACATGTATTCAGCATTGATGAACTTTGTATTAACTGTTTGAAACTATGACTGTAGATTTTTTTATGGCACAATTGCTAATGCAATGAATTAAAGATCTGTTTCTTGTACAGCTGTTTAGTGTTCAGTGTATGATCTGAAAATCTCCTGCTAAATTCCTGTACAAATGTAATAACACAATAATTATGCAGTGTTGGCAGTGATGTTATCAAACAGACTGTCCAGAAATGCAAAGTGAGCATAATAATGTAAGCTTTCAATGTGTTCCTGTTACTGGAAGGAGAGCTAACCTTTCATATTTGCTCAAGTTGAAAATGAAGCAGTGATACAGAAAACTGACTGACATTACCTAAGAGCTTTGCTCTGTTGGTGAGTACATCACCACTGATTATAATTAAATGGAAACTTGGTGCAAATTTCTGTACAAATCATTTTGGTGTGAAAACAACAGATTTGTAATTAGTGATTGCATACATGCTTAATACATTTCATATATGTAATATCCACTGCCTATGATTGTTCTGTAATGATTGTTATATTGTCTGTTTCAGTATCATGTGATAGCTTGTGCGAATCTTTTTTCAAAAGAATCTTGCCACATAGCTCACATGTTTAACAAAGCGTGCTTCCCACTGCTTAAATCTGAAATGTATTCAGAACTACTCCATTTATAATGTTAGAAGGTTCAGTAAGATTTTCTTTCGAACCATTTTCTAGCCTCTGTTATTTTGAGGTGATGGGAGTTTACTATTGTTAAGACAAAGTTTGCACATTGTAAAATTACAGAATAGGGCAATTTTGTTACTATAAGTCTGATACAAGTATTTACAGGAAGTACGATTTCCTTCATTATTTCCTATTATATATGATATTATAGACTTCCACTTTTCAGCTTTCCCATGAGATGTCTTTCATCGTACTGGTAGTTGTTATATTTAATACTGAACATAGCATGTGTAAACCAAAAACATCAAAATAAAATAATTAATAAAAAGAGAGAATGCATGTGCAGAAGTATCACAGATATTCTAGTTGTAATATGAGGATCATCTAAATTTTACAGACACCACTAACTTTTCAAAGACAATGCAACATAAATTGTAGTGACATCACTCCCACAAGAATACTACTTGTTTTAATGGAGGTACCAGTGCTGTGGTTGGTAGCTCATTTGTCTGGTTCAGGGAGAGGCGGGGTCACCAATGCTGCCATTGGAATGGTTTATTTACAGTGGGTTTTGTGTTTTTTTTGTACCAGGGGTAATGAAAAATATACATTATTTAACTGCACTGAGTAAACTATTCTGGCATATTTAAACAGAATTTCTAATGAAGTTGACTGTGTATGCTTGGATACTCCTATGGGAAACATATTGCCAAGCAGGAAACATTGACTTTTTGTGAGCAGGATTTCATGTAGCATTCATTATCAAGCTGTAAGACCAGTTATTGATAGTGGCCCTTTCTCTCAAAATTTTCATCAGTGTTTCACTGGAATTACTGAGAGTGAATGAATCTATCAATTTATTAAACTGTTATGTTTGATCTTTCTTTCATTCTTAACGTGTACTATTAATAGCGTAATATTTTCCACAAGTTTATGGCGGTCTTATAAAGTCTTAGTTTAACATTTTACCGTGTTTAGTCACATTATTCTCGGCAGCCAGAGAAAGTTAGTGGCAATCTAACCTTTTCAAAATACTTTTAAGTTTTGCATGTGATGACTAATCACCTATATTTACTTTGGAAATTATTTTTTTTGTGCCTGAGTGCCATACCTGTCACCACATTGTAACTCAGGATGAAAGAGTTGTGTATGCTTCCTTTCTGTGACTTGTGTAAATTTTAATGTTTTTATTGTCATCTTTCAATAGTTTGCATTAAAAACTACCTGTAAAATACACCCTGCCTTGCCAGTTTACCAAACCATTGGTTGTTACTCTGGTGTGCTAATCAATCAGTGTGACCCATCTTGTCTTGCAAGCACGCACACTGCACTTTAAATTATACAAGGTCAATTAATTTAACATTTTTCTCAACAAAAATTTCAGTTTGTGCTTCATTTTTGCAGCTGTGCATTTAATAGTTCCTACTATGATAGCTGAAAATGGTATGCACACATAAAATACATATTGTGATGTCAAGTTGTAGGCCTTCTAGTCTTTGTTAGTATTGGTATATACTCCGTGCTGCTTCCCAGGCTTGATACTATTAGCAGTGTGACCTTTTCTCATGCAACGATGTCTGCCCTGCATAAAGTAAGCAATTACGACTTGAACACACTACACAGCAGTTATCTTTAGTTATTACAGCAAAAGCGCTCTGCAGAAAAGACATTCTGAAGATCAGATTTAGACATGCAACTGTCCCACTAATAAATTTTTGTGTTGGTCATACAGCCTTAAAAGTGTGGTCCTGAACAGTTACAAGAATTTTCAGTTTATTGATAACTTTGTCAAGTTAATGTTTTTTTTAATGTTCTCTGTAAACACATAAATTACAGTTTCTTTATTTTTTTATGTATATCACATTTCACTGACTTACATCAGACTGATTGTAAAGTTTCTGGAAACTGACTGAACATTATAAGACATTGCACAAAATGTGTCTCTTTGAATGGGAATTGGTTCATAGCACATCATCAGTAAGTTTTGTAAATTTCTGATATTGTGTCTAATCTCCTATTACGTGTCAGTGTGTGGAGCTTTATCTGGTTTGTTTGTTCTCTCTCTCTCTCTCTCTCTCTCTCTCTCTCTCTCTCTCTCTCTCACACACACACACACACACACACACACACACACACACACACACACACACACACACACACACACATATGCACACTTGCATGGGCACTTTTTCTGTGTTCCATTATGCACATGGAGACCGGCTTCACTGCTGAAGAATAGTAGTAATAATTGAGATCATATGAAATTAGAAGACTTAGGAAATCTAAAATGGATATGACGCTAGGTCATTGGTGTTACTGTCATGAAGACAGAAGGAGACTGTGACAGCTGCTGGTTGATAAGTTGCTTTGTTTAAGATTTGGCACCATATGGATTACATTCTCCATTATTGCTACCTATAAGTTAAAAAGTTTAAGGACAAATTTCTTTCAGTGTTTTTATAGACATTTTTGTAACAGAAACTAAAACATTTTAATCATTTACAGATTTTGAAATTTATACAGTCACTCTGACAGTCTTGCATTGAATACAAACTTTAAACATGACTACAGGATTGCTATATTACATTAGTCTTATCTTAATGTGTGTTAATTTTCTACATTAAGTAGCAGCAAATAACCTTCAATCCATGACAAGTTTCTTTAACAGAATGGTAACTCATTAGTGCAGCAGTTTTCATTTCTTTAGTTGTGACCCGTTATTGTGAATGTTCGTTGGTGTTTGCACCACAAGTTCTCTGAGATTGGTATATTCTGTGCTTGTTACACCAGTGTTGGTGCTTCAGTTCTGTAATAAGTGTTGGAAGATAATTATAATTTGAACTAAAAGTTCCTGAATTTTAAACATTTATTTATATGCCACAGAGAACTCTTTAATTAATCAGAACATATTTTCCTGTGTTAGTCATGCCAAAATAATTGTTATTTTTAAACATATTGTATAATTTTTTGCAATAAATAAGGTTTAAAATTATCTGTTTATTAATTATTGTTTTGCAGCCTCTGACTAATTCACTGGTTGAGATGCTTTTGCATTTAATGTATGAATGAAACTGAAACAGATACATTCTGAAACAGTAGCAGTTCCACCATTCACTGTAATTATGGTTTATTTTCCACTATTGGACAATTTAGTTTATTATTCCATTTTCAAGTGGCAGTTGACATGCATGAGGACAAGCCATCAAACGTTCCAGCTATCAGATAATGACAAGCAAACATAAAACTTCTGACTACAGTTGTGCATACAATTGTTATAAAACAGTGTAAAAGTAATAGCAGAAATGAGAACATTGCCACATACGGTAACTGTAATAAAATTATAACAGGAGTGATACCTGCTTGTAGAATGGTAAAGAGTCTGAAATTTTGTCTTCATAACTTGTGTGTTGTCAGCTAAAATCTGATACCATTAATAAAGAAATATCGTAAATAATGCACCATCTGCAGATGACAACTGCGGCCACATGAATTCTGTGGAGAGAGAGATGCTGTATAATATTGTTGTGGTTGTGGTTGTGGAGATGGAGATGAATAAAACAAGTAGACTGTCACTTTTGTTCCATTTCTTTGAAGTTTGTTTAGACTGAGCTGAGAATGAGAATGTTGTTTTAGTTAGATTCACTGAAAGATACAGGTGGAAATTAACAACATTTAAGCTAAGAAAGTGAGATAGATACAATCCTGGTACACTAACTTCAAAACATCACTTTTTTCAGATACAGCGTTTCTTCTGTATACAATGCGAACTGAGTTTCCTCCTTTCCAACTATTCCTGTTTAGAGCTTTACTTCCAGTAAGTCCAATAGTGATTGCTCTCCATGAAGTACAGAAAAAGTATGTCGTAGATATTTGCATAAAACCAGCATTACACATGATTTTAATAATAATGGGGAAAAACTTTGTATGTAATCTTCATTGGTGATGTGCTGGTATCTTAATTTATTCCTGCAATGTTCCTATGACAGTGGTACAACTTTTGTGTTCTAGTAAATTGTCTTCCAGAATTCAAAGCACACTGTGGCCAGAGGGTTGAAACTATGTGTTTCTGGAAAAGACCTACAATTGCACGTCTTCTGAAAGAGAGAAAAAGCATAAAGCTTGAATATGTATATTTATTGGGAACCTGTGACCTTTTTTGTGTAAAAAAAATTATACTGCTAACGATTTTACATGTAAAGCTGCCCCAAATTTTTCATTTTGAGTTCTCCTGTATGCTGACTTGCCAGTCCCCATGTCATAATTTTAATTGGTCTGTGTACCAAATAAGCACAATATGACTTGTTTCTGTCAAGCTAATGCAGCATCTGTTTTAGTATCTACAGATGCATTGAGTTAGCATTCTGCTGGATCACACTGTGCTTTACATCATATCCAGTTTATGGTGATACTGAAGAACAGATTTAGGTCACAGCCATTCACATTTAAGACTATAAGTACTGAGTGAGGTGGTGCCATGCTAAGACATGGGGCACATATGTGGGAGGATGGCAGTTCAGTTCCCCATCCACCCATCCAGATTTAGGTTTTTTGTGATTTGCCTAAATCATTTAAGATGAATGCTGAGATGGTTCCTTTTAAAGGGTACAGATAATTTCTTTCACCATCTTTCCTCATTCCTGAGCATATGCTCTCTGTCTGAGGATCTCCTTGTTGATGTTGGAATGTCAACATCAAATCTTCCTTTTTGAGAGACAGTTCATGTGGTTACAAATTTCCTTTTTTCCTCTTTTCCCAATCTTCATCTAGATCACTGGCCTGAAACGTTTGTTTTCCACTTTCATGATTAGGTGTGAAAAAGATATGGCAACCTATCCTATTTTTATCCATTTTGTGAAAATTCTCTACTTAGATAGTGAAGGTTTGGAAGGAAAGGATGAAACGTGAGTGGAAATTGAATTATTGTTGAGAAAATGAGAACATCAACTTAAATTTAATATTTAGCAAAATTCTGAGTCGGAGACATTGTATTGTAAGTGTTCGATCTCCTGACACATCTCCCTAAATGACGTACCTGACTTAAATTTTGTCACTTCCATCTTTACAGTAACCCCCTTACTGGCCAATGAAAGATTTTGAAATTCCTAAATTTTGACACCTTGCAAGCTGTGGTATTTCTTGTAATTTGAAGGTGGGTGAACAAGATTACACGTAACTACACACATCTGTTTCTACAGTATCTTCACACTTAAACCAGTGAAAACTTAGATATTTTATCAACACATTTGTTAGAATTTTTAATAAATCTAATGGTTCATTTAGATTTTTGTATCATACAGCAAGGTGGTAATTAAGTGCCTACTTGTTTATTTGTGTGACAACACTCCACAGATATGCATGGAAATGAACTGTATAGGCAGTATTTTTCACTCTCCTATGGTTGCTACATTAAATTGTTACTTAAATTGAATGTAGTGGAAGGGCTTATGACATAGTTCTGAAACAAGTAAAAACTCTATGGGAAGCAAAGGAGTGGCATATTTCATACACTACCACACATTGAACGTAAATGGCACAGTAAATGTTGTAGGGTGGAAAAACTGCATTTGTAGCTTAATGCACTGCACCATATCTTGTGAGACAGAGAAGTTAACCAGAACTGGATCATGTCAGCACAGCGTATCACCTTTGGTCTGGCACAGCAGTCAGCATAAGTGTGGTTTTTAGGCTGTTTTCTGCCCGCATTCTGTTTAAAATTTGGGATAGTCCCCAATCTCCATCCCAGAAAAAACTACACACAAACAGTTAAAATATCATAAGGCATAGAACTAAGTTCACACAGTACAGAGACAAGATAACACACACAACTTTCCTCCCTTATGTTAACTGGTGATTGTTGCAATAGTAAGTGCAGTTGGTCACAGTGTTAAAGTAAATTTGCCAAATCGTGAACAACAGTGGACCCTGGTCCTGATCAGATTGATTTTAGGAAAGAACAAGTGATGATGTAGGATGCAAGGGTACATCACCTAGAAACCAATACACCTAGATCCAGTAGAAAAAAGCATAAATGGCATGGTGAGTGTTGTAGGGTGGAAAAACTGTTTTTATAGTTAAATCAGAGGAAAGGGTATTAAAACATCAAGGAACATGCACATGTCAGAAACCAGTAATTCAGACTTAGGCTATATGGAATGTAATGGAAATAGGAGACAGGCAACCAGCCCCAGAACAGGATAAGACCACTGATGAACTGAATGAAAGGCCAATAAATGACGAGTGACAGGTAGAAATATATTTAATGAACATTTCTCAAATATAATAGAATGCATAGGGACAAACAGTTCAAGAGAAAAATCGCAGCAGTATAATAAAAAAGTAACTCTCATAAAATTCACTCACAATTAAGAAAATTATACATTTCTCCACAATAAAAGTTCATCTGTTTTTGATGGTGTTTCCAATAGAGCATTAAAGATCTGCTCCCATATAATAAGTGTGGTCTTGTCTGAAATATGTAATGTATCGCGAACTCAGGGCATTTTTCCAGAGAGACAGAAATATTCCATTGTTAAGCCCCTCTCTAAGAAAGTTCTCAATAACTACTGACCTGTTTCACTGCTGACATCCTTTTCAAAATTTTTGAGAAGGTGATGTTGTCTATGAACAATAATATCCTCAACAAATCAAAGTTTGGGTTTCAGAATGGTTGTTCTACTGAGAATGCCATTTACATGTCCACTCACCAGATTTTACAAGAATTAAACAATAAAATAGCAGTAGTTGGTATTTTCTGCAACTTATTTAAGGCTTTTGGCTGTGTGAATCACAGTATTCTCAAATGTAAATGGAAGTTTTACAGTATTGATGCTGTAGTTAACCAATGGATAATGTTATATCTATTCTAAAGAATGCAGAAATAATCTGGAGACATAAATCTGATGGGAGAAATCATGTATGGGGTTCACCAAGGTTCAATCTTAAGTCCATTATTGTTCCTTACATGTGTCTACAATCTTCAGTCTAATATACATCCTGGAATCAATTAGTTCTTTTTGCAGATCACACTAGCATTGTAATCAGTCCAAGGATATGTACAGAAACAGAAGTTATGGTACACAAAGTTCTTAAAGGTATGATTGACTGGTGTTCTGCAAATGGTTTTACACTCAATTTTTAAAAAAAGACTCAACATACTCAATTATGCACATCTATAGATACTACACCAATGATAAGTGTAACACATGGTGAGGGAATAATAAATCGGGTGGAAGCTTCAGAATTCTTAGGTGCCCATACTGATAAGAATTTAAATTGAAAAAAAGACCATTTTGAAACTCCTAAAACAACTTGGTTCAGCCACATTTGCACTTGGAATCATTGCAAATATAGGGGAGAGAGAAATCAGTAAGTTGATATATTTTTCATATTTTCATTCAGTAATGTCATAGGGAGTAATGTTCTGGGGTAACTCATCTTTAAGAAAGAAAGTCTTCATTGTGCAAAAACACGCTGAAAAACTAATATGTGCAGTTCACCCACAATCATCTTGCAGATATCTGTTCAAGGAGTTGGGCATTCTGACTACTGTTTCACAGTATATTTATTCTCTCATGAAATTTGTTGTAAATAATTCACTCAATTGAACAGGAACAAAAATGTACATAATTACAATACCAGAGGGAAAAATGACTTTCATTACTCCACATTAAGGTTGACTTTAGCACAAAAATGGATGCAGAATGCTATAACAAAAATTTTTGATCTCTTACCCAGTGATATAAAATGCCTGACAGACAGCAAAATAAATTTTGAAAAGAAACTGAGAAAGGTTCTCCTTTACAACTCTTCCTATTCTGTAGAAGAATTTCTAAACTGTAATGTGTAGAAGGTAGTGGATAGGAGTTACTAATTCAGTGTCTGTATATATTATTTCTTTTTGGGAAAAAAAACGTAGAAATTTTCAGAATGTAACCATATGTACAAATTAATTTGAGCTGAGTATGTAAAATGACTCATTCTACATCATTGTGATCTATCACGCAAAATGATCCATGAAACATTAAAGTAAATAACTAGCTAGCTAGCTATTCAATGAAACACACAGACAAAAAAAGTGAAGCACCTGTAAGGGAAGGAGGAAACAAAATGAAACTCCATTGTAGCGATAATAAAATAGTCAAATTTACAAGGAACTGGGCAGTTTGAGTTCACTTACCAGTATGATGATGCACCCCTGCAGGCCTTGATGCACCCACTCATTCTACATCCACATTGACATCTACATCCATATACTGCAAACTACCACAAAGCACATGGCAGAGGGTACGTCCCATTGTAACAGTTACTAGGGTTTCTTCCCATTTCATTCACATATGGAGTGTGGGAATGTCGATTGTTTGAATGCCTCTGTGCATGCTGTAATTATTATAATCTTGTTGTCATGATCCCTATGTGAGATACACATAGGGGGTTATAGTATATTAATTGAGTCATCATCTAAAGCCAATTCAGGAAACTGTGTTAGTAGATTTTCTAGGAGTAGTTTACATCTGTCTTCAAATAATCTGCCAGTCCAGTTTCTTTAGTAGCTGTGAAGGGGTGATCTAAAGCTGCTGTATCCTCTCCTGAGTAAAGCTGGTTCACAACTATTGTAACTTGTCATTAATATCCTGGATACTATCACTGGGATGGAGTTTATGTCTGAGCTGTACCTACACCATTTTCTTTTAGTGACTGATCTGGAGATCTTGCTGCCCATATGAACACCTTAACAGTAAGCAGACAGTTCACAGAGACACTTACCATGTGTGGACAAGCACTGTCCTGTTGAAAAATGGCACAATACTGTTGCATGAGAGGTAACACATGAGGTTTCAGGCTGTCCATGACGTACCATTGTGCCATTACAGTTCCCTCGGTCACTACCAGCCGTGACCTGAAGCCATGCTCAATGGCTCCCCACACAGTGTCATTTGGAGCAACACACTGTGTCTCTTGAAAACACTATAAGAATAGGACCACATCCCTGGTTGCCACCATACCTTACCTGAGGTAGAGAAGAATTTTGATTTACTGCTGAACACAGTATGACACCATTCATTAGCAGTTCACACTTACCAGTCATAGTACCATTCCAAATGCAGCTTTTTGTGTTGTGGTGTTAACAGCAGCCCACAGGTGGGATGTTAATCCTCTAGTCTTGCTGCAGCTAGTCTCCATCCATTGTTGTGGGATGACACACAATTTTGAGGTGAGTCCATTACTTGTTATCTGATGGCAGGTGCAGATGTGAATGGATATGATGTCCTTGGTGCACAGTACTGCTATCCTCCCTTGTGAGCATCAGACACAGTCAACAAGAATCCTGATGATGAGTAAGTTTGTCCTTGTGTTCCAATGCGGTCCAACATCAGGCCACTGTCACATCAGATGCCCCTTACATCTGGGTATTGAACAACTCAACTAGATTGCCAAATGGAGACCCACAATGAAACCCCTTTCAAACTCTGTTGGGTGCTGTTAATGCAGTCTCACACAAGTACATGGCTTCTCCATGCCATGATAGTGATCACTCGAGATCTGACACTGTTCACGCCCCTTAGATACCCATCATGCCTAGCAACAACTTTAGATATGAGCAACACTAATTAACTCTTGTGGTCATTCTACCTGTTGCAGAATGTTGCAACTCTAATAATTTACATACTCACCAATGGTGTGTACATGCACTACATTAATTTGACAGTCGATCATGTCTTCTGGGTGCTTCACTTTTTTTTTAGGGTCGGATGTTGTTGGATTTCACATGTGATGAATTGTTTGGCACGAGCTCTCTGGGTCAGGTGCTTCTTGAAGACAAATGCCTCAGTTTCTTCAAACATAGACTCATGATTATAGTGCCAGCTATATACTGCTGCATGTAGTTCATGCATGAAAAATTAATGACTGTTTAGCATTAAATAGGAGGGTATTTCTGTATCATTTAGGTGATAACTGCTGGACCGTATCGGGATTTAACACAGTGTATCCTCTCTAGAATGTCAAATGTTATCTCTGAATATTTTGAGGAGGCTCAATTTAGACATACTGAATATTAGGCTAACATCAAGGGCTTCCACAATGAAAATGTTAGTATTTCTATTTGGTTGTTATACACTGTGTTGGCCATATTCTAGAAGTTAAAAATGCTGAGTATAGTATCCCTCTCTGGGGGGGGGGGGGGGGATATACCATGAACGTGCCGTGTCACTGTAACGGTTTTGCACAGGCAGTTTCTTAACATAACGTGTTTGTTTTGGTGCTAACGGCCAGCATTTTATTTCACAGATAGACAAAGAGAGGATGAACCGAGTGTTTTAAGATGTTTTTTCTTAGGGCCGGTAAATTATTAAAAACGTGTGTTTCGCCACTACGCTGTATCAGTGGCATTAACATAGCGGCAAATTGCCTCTGCAGCCGGTACAAGGACGCCCGTGCTCTAATTTGTCGGGGGGAGGAGGAAAATCTGGAGGTATGGAGAATTTTCAGTATTTTAGAAGACGAATAGCAACTCGTAAGTAGCCATAAAAACGTGCCTATTCCGATTCTGTTAAAAACCTGCGTAATATCGATCTTTGAATCATATTCTCGAAAGGGAAACACCAGACTGCACTGAATTTTTCGTTTCCCCGAGAGGTCGTGGTTGGGAGGGGGTGGGGCGGAGCGGCCCGTCGCCTTGCCCCCGCCCCCCCTCTCCACCCAACCAGGGTATGGGCGCCCTTGAGCCGGTATGATGAGGTTGGCACTCGTTAACCGTGCACTCGTGCTTAGCGTTAGTGGTATACAAAGGTCTGCTGTGTACGCTTTCCTTCAGTTTGTTTCATTGACAAGACAGCACAAAAAAACGGACTTTCGAAATTCATCTTACGGAAGAATGGAAAAAGAAAGTAAACTGCCACTTACACATACTGCAGGCCTACAATACAAATTGAAGATGTTTCGAGAGGTAGAGAGAATTATGGAGGACATAGCAAAATCATTCTCCGACGGAGCGAAGTATTTAGGAAGGAAATTGGCACAACACGTTGAAAACAATGGACAAAATAGTATTGATGGAAGAAAGGCAAGTAATTTGTTTTAAGTAATTTGTTTTACAGCCTGCGTTACATTTTTCTTGTGAGGCCGAACTGATCGTCACATGACTACAGCGGAGAATTGTCATACATTGATGCTATTAATTTTACGGTTATGTGGACGCTCTACTTACATGAGCTGCTACTCTTCCTACCCCCATATCTCTCTCTCTCTCTCTCTCTCTCTCTCACCACCACCCCCCTCCCTCTCCCCCTCTCCGTCACTCTGCCTGCCTGCGAGACTGAATGCCAGCTGGTGGAGTTGCGGGAAAGGAAAGTATATAAACGGAGTAGAGACGAATGTGGGATCATACTACGGACACAGAACAGAGAGTATATTCTGTGCTAGGGACGACAGGACAGTAAATGGGGGAAATCCACGGACATGCGTGGGTTTTACAAAACGCAGATTGTTAAGCGTTGGAACCTGGGAACAAGCATATTGGAAATGGCAGACATGATCTGCTGTTTGATTGCTATTGCTGTGGGAAACTGCAGAGAGTGGTTGAAGGGTTCTGAAACCACGAATAGGCGAAAAGGTGTCAGGCGTCCTACTCTCGTCACAGAAGGTGGAGGCCACAGGCTTGCGGACTCTGTAAAGCAGGACGCGGCCAAGCTTTGCACACGTTGCATTAAGTATCTACCGCCAGGTAACTTGGCTGGCGTAGCGTATTTTGTTTGAGCACTGTGTGCAGTCATGAATAAAATTCAGAGAACGTTAAGTAACTTCAAGCCTGAATTGAGATTTTCACTTTGCAGCGGAGTGTGCGCTGATATGAAACTTGCTGGAAGATTAAACCTGTGTGCCGGACTGAGAATCGAACTTGGGACCTATGCCTTTCGCGGGCAAGTGCTCTACCAACATTTTTTTTATTTTTTCTATTTTTCCCACATAAACTGAAAATAAAAAATTAAACTTTTCACTTTTTTTACATTAGCGCTTTTTTTTACCGCTTTCCTAACAAAAGAAATAAAACAAAATCAATAGCCATTCCTACTTGGCACAGCCACTTGTGTCCCTGCCAAACAAAAATGAACACTTACCTCTTCAGGCGTAGCCTTCCTAACTATACGTAACCACCCTCCATCTAAAATGTGAAGAAACTACACTATACGGGAGTAACGTGTGTGCATCAACCCACAAATACAAGATGAAAGGAAGGGTATTTCTAGTAGGGTGCGGAAGGTATTTTTTATTGTTTTTGTTTTTATTTTTATTTTTTCATTTATATAGATATCAATGTGCGAACAGTCATAGTTAATCATGCTTGGAAAACAAAAACAGAATGAAGACACCATACGAAGATAGTAAACATAAATAACATGAAAATAAGCTACCACTTCGTAGTTAGGCTTCCCAGCGACTGCGCCCACTGATAAAGATTGTTCAATATATGATCGTTTGCAGTTCGTTCTGACCTCATCTGCCACTGCCTGGAACAATCCAGCTACACGGCGGGCTGTGAAAGGCACTCCATAGGTAGTTTGCGAATCATTGTCGATATCTGGTGTGCCCGGAAATAGCATGATGTCTTTCTTGCAAATAGAGCCAGAAGTCAAGCAAATTCTTTTGTCCGTCACGACAGAGGTAATGGACCGCATGTCCACGTGTCCAGGTGACGAAGTTGGTTCGAGTATGGGGTAAAACGTCTCATCCGGGAACAATAACGTGCTTGCAGATATATGCTCCGGCCTAACTCGTAAGAGATATGCCAGCATCTGCCGCACTAGGTGCCAAACCGGTTCCGCCTCTCCACAGTTGAGGCGGTGCTCGTCAGAATCTACTGTATTACAACCCACACAATTGGGAGATTCTGCCATGTGGATATTGTAGAGACATTCTTGCGTCCCAAGCTTCCCATTAACGACTACGTACCATTGAGAAACAACATCGGAATCAAGCATGGCATCGTGTACAGTCTTGCACACCACGCGCCACCGTACGTCAGGATATTTTAGTTCGACCACATTTAGGGGGCGCCGTTGCAGCATATCGTGATATAGGCGTCGAGTTGTGACCATTCGTGGTGTCGTGAGCGCTACACTGCAATAACTTTGTTCTAAATAGAAACGTCCTATATAAAAGAGGGGCGCTGGGATGTCCTGTAGCGGCACCGGCGCTCTTAGTGAAGCAGGTCGTAGCGCTGTCAGAAGCAGACTCGTGAGGCTCGTAGGACAACAGCGCAGCAGACAAAAATGTGAGCTAACATAGAGGGCAATGGCCCTATCGTGGACGTTAACTAGGCCGAGACCACCTTTTTCCTTGGGGAGAGTAAGAGATACGTATTTGATCTTCAGTAACATACCAGCGGTGACGAAGTATCCCAGCGCTGCCATAATGCTACAAGCCAAGGGTTTCGGAATGGGTAGAGTTTGGGCGACATGCGGTATGCGGGACGCAAGGTATACATTGGCACAATACGCTCGTTGAACGATGTTGAGGGATCGCAACCGCTGATGTGCAATTCCGGCCCTAATTTGGTTAAGAAGGCGTCGATAATTGAGCGTCGTCGCGCGTCGCATGTCGTTCTTGAAATCTAAGCCCAAGCAGCGGACAGTATCACTGAAGCGTAAGGGGGCAACGTGTTCCTGCGGTAGCCCAATCCCGATGCTCAAGGCGACGGACTTGTCAACGTTGATTTGGCTACCAGGAGCTGTACCGTAGGTTGCAATCCAGTCCAAAGCCGCGGCCATATCGTCAGCTCCACGTATGACGATCATCAAATCATCCGCATATGCGATGCAGCGATAGATGGAGCCGCCGAACTGTATCCCAGTGAGCCTGTCTCGGAGACCACACAACAAAGGTTCTAAGGCCAATGCAAATAACAATGTTGATAATGGACATCCCTGTCGAGCTGATCGGCGGATCGGAATGGGTGCCGTCAGTCTTCCATTAACAAGGACTCGAGAAGTAGTCCCATGTAGAAGGCGTGTCAACACTGTGATAAAGGGGTCGGGGACTCCATGCGTCGTAGAACGGCCGTGAGCAAAGTGTGGCCCACACGGTCAAAAGCCTGGCTAAAGCCGATAGACGCCAGGGCTGCCGGCAAACGTCTCACCCGTGCAAGGGAGATGAGATCCCTGTAACGACATAACGCAGTTCTGATGTTGTTGGGTCCCCCCCCCCCCCCCCCCCCCCCCGAGGACGTCTGATCGCTGGACAGGACGTGCAATAGTGTGCTGCGAATACGTTCTGATAGCAGCCTCGAAAAGATCTTGAAGTCGCTGTTCAATAACGTTAAGGGGAGATAATCGCGGACATGATTCCGTCCCTTCGGCTTATGGATGGGGACAATCAGCCCTTCCAAGAACGGTGCAGGCAACGGTATACCCGGGGACATCAATTCCTGACAAATTTCAACCCGACACGGTACCAACAGTTGTTTAAAGGCTCGATAGAACTCTAATGGTAATCCATCGATTCCTGGTGATTTATGGGGAGCACCTTTACCAACGGCGTCGAGCACTTCCTCTTCTGTCACTTCTTCCAGTAAAGTCGGTACCATGTCTGGTGGAACAGTACCGTGGACATGTGCTGAAACGGCGTCTACCGTCGCCATATCAGGGAGCACTGCTGAATGAAGTTGAGCGTAATGCCCATAGAAGGCTTCTGCTCTATCTGCTTGTTCTACCACGTGTCGGCCGTCGTCCGTCGTCACGTCGGTTACCAGTGCCCTACGGCGCCTCCTGCGTTCTAGGAGCACGTGGTGCATAGATGGCCTTTCTGATTGTATCGTGTTTGGAGTACGCGACCGTATAACAGCGCCCTGTAAATGATGCCGTGCTAAGGAGACGAGCTGCGCTTTCGCGCGATTGACTATGATCTGCCTGTCAGGTGAGGGCTCCATAGCAAGACATTCCCGTAGGACGGTGTAATAAAAGTTTTCCGTGCTCCTCCTCCATGACGCCGCTTCCCGGCCGTAAGCCATGAAGGTGCGCCTAAGAGCAGGCTTCGTACATTCAATCCACCAACTGAGGGTCGATCGTTAACGACCACGACGCTGTAAGGACGCGTTCCACGACTCTTCGATAGCACCTTTACATGTCGACTAGTCCAGATGGGCGACGTTCAGTTTCCAGGGGGGCCTACTGCGCCACACACGTGCAGGTTGGAGCGCAATGGTGCAAATATAGGCTGTGTGGTCGGTGAATCCAGTGAGCCAGAGCTCTGCTCCTCTCGTCGCCGTCGAAAGGGTGCTTGTGACGTAAATCCTGTCTAACAGATTTGATGAGTGACTTGTTTAATGTGTGTAACAAGGAGCAGGGCCATGGATGTGGCGCCACGTGTCGATCAGGTGGAGGTCACGCACTAGCATTTCCAATTCCGCACACGGCACGTGATGTGGCTGCTGACCAGACGGAGATAAAGTACAGTTAAAATCTCCTCTGATCACCATATCGTCTATGCGACCCATAAATAGACGCGTAATATCTTCCCAAAAAAAAGCGGGCCCGATCTCTCCGTCTCCCTGATCCTGAAGGGGCATATACATTGATGAGTCGTACACCGTTGACAGTTACTGCCATGGCTCTTGAACTCGGTAAGTACAGTACGTCCGGAGCCGCCAAGCCGTCCCGTAGCAGGACAGCCACACCACAATCGGTAGAAGACGCGTGGGAGATGTGAGCGGTATATCCGTAGAAGTCAGGGAAACAAGCGACACATAATTCCTGTAAGAGGGCCACGTCGATGTCCGCCGCATCGAGCATGCGTTGTAGCATTGTAAGTTTGTGTGGTGCCCTTATCGCGTTCATATTGATTGTGGCAAGGCGAAAGGTGTGTACTGCCTAGCCTCTTCACCTAGGGTAGACGCCATGACAATCGAAGGTAACCGCAAGAGATGCCGGACCCACCGAACCCTTTACAAATTATGAGTCTTTCACGCTAGGAGTGGCATCCCCAATGCCACTCCCTCCGCTGTCACCCGTGTCCTCCCCAGGAAGTTCCTCAACATCGTCCGAGCACAGTGGGTGCACAACGATGCTGTGTAGCTGATCGGCACCTAAATCTTCTCACGCACGTCGTCTCTGGTAGAGGTAGACGGAGCGCCATCTATCGACGCGACCACCTGCATCTGTGGTGCAAGAAGTAACTGGGCACTCGTAGTATGGGAAAGTGAACCGTCTACATCACTTAGATCCTCAGCAGGCGCAGCATCCACGCCGCCTGACGAGATGTCACCTTCTTGACCGGCCATGTGTAGAGGGCAATCGTCAGAAGGGGTCCGCCCACGTCGCTTGCGTCGTCGGCGCGAACGTTGCTTCCGAACGTGGACATCCGTATCCGAATGTGGGAGGCAATCCAGCGTCGTATCACCTTCCGCTAGGAAAGCCGCGGTCGGGACAATGTTCGCGTCCACGTCCATCGCGTCCTGAATGTTATGTTGCGTCTGGATTCCGTGGGACTGTTGCAGCTGTTGTTGCTGTGGAGGGGGCGACATATGGGTTGGCATCGGGGGTCCTTCCTCTTCCTCCCTTGGTCCTTCTGACGTCGATGGATATGCCTGATCGCCCGTTTCGTCCTCATCTATGGTGCGCATCGTCGTCTGAGCTTACGTGAGGGGCAGGATTGTCGTCCCCGTCGGGGACGTAATTCTACTTTGTAAGCTGCTCGATCGAACATGGCCTTCCTTCCCACATTCGGAACAGGTACGCGGTTGACCGTCGTACATTACGATTGCTCGACAGTCACCGATGTTCAAATAGGACGGCACATGTTTCTTGAGCTCAAGTTTAATTTGGCGCACACCATTGTAGACCTTATACGTCGAGAAAGTTTGTCACTTTCCTGCAACGTGGCTGATAACACTGCCATATGGTCGGAAGGCGTCCTTGACAACTTCCTCTGGGACCTCGAAGGAGAGCTCAGAAACCCTTACAGTCCTTAGACCCATGCCTGCATGATCCACCGTCACTGCACCGATATGCCCGTCGTAATGTTTGAATCTGAGTGGGTTCGAGTATTTAGACATCACTGTCGCGCAGACCTCTGCACTAGTCATTTTAACATAAACTACGCTCGCCGTTATCGAAAAATGTATTCCGACGACAGTCGCCGGATCTACACGTAGATCGTCGCGTATGAACTGTTATATTTCATAGGCTCGAGGACGCGCGTGATCTGGTTGGAAAGTAATTTTGATCGTATCGTGGCGCCATAGTCGCACTGAACTTGGAACAAATACCACTCGCGCCGCGAGAAGGTAAACAAAAGCAAGCGCTCACGGTCGCGCACGGCGGGGCGCAGCCGACGTCCTCGCCCCACCGCAGCCGAAAGCAGACTGATGAGCTACCCAAGCACGACTGACAACCCGTCCCCACAGCTTCAGTTCTGCCAATACCTCGTCTCCTACCTTCCAAGCTTCACAGAAGCTCTTCTGCGAGTTCGATTCTCGGCCCGGCACACAGTTTTAATCTGCCAGGAAGTTTCAACTTCAAGCCTGTTTTTACCGTTAGGCAAGACTAGGCGGCCTCCTAGGGCGGCAAAAATTTTTAGGGCAGCAAAGGGTGGAAGAAACTGATTTCAAATCAAACAACGAAAAAATTGAGCAAATGAGAAGAAAATGAAAAAGAGAAAAAATTAAAACTCCGAATTTTTTTTCAAAAGCATAAGGAACAGTTACTTAATAAATCCTTAATTACTTTGACGAAAGTAAACACATTGCCTTTACCTACCTCAAAACTAAAGCAGCCGCTACTGAGTACGAAACGGGAAAACAATCCATCTCCGTCGAGCGCTGGAGCGGGTCTTGTGCGCTGGCTTGCGATCGCGTTGCGACTTTATACTATACCTCCCTCGGTCTCTCTTTGTTTTTGTCTGTGCAGATGATCTGTCAAGCGTCAGTTGTAATGGTGGTTCGGTTGATGGTTTTTAGTTCTACTATTATTTCCTGTGGATAATTGCTCACGTATTCACAAGCTAGGATTTGTACTTCTCTTGCAACATATGTGAAAGGAGTAGAAGGTTAAGTGAAGTTCTTGATACCTATAAAATAAAAATGAGTTGGTGTCGGTCTGCAAGCCTGTCTCTTGAGTGACTGAGACTCACACCACGAGAAAAGAAGTACACTGTCTTTTCTAAAACAAATGAATAGTCATTTTCTTAAATAACACTCGGATGAGAGTGTAATGACTTGTTTATCGACTGGACATAACTGTAGAAATTGTGTGCCATGTGCTTTCAAACTGTTGTCTCAGTACAATTTACAAATTAGAGCATACTGCAATCTCTATGTTGCATACTCCACTCTGCTGACCGTTGCATTAACACAAGCACCTTGTGAAAGGACATCTTTTGCTTTAAAATGTATAGAGACTAAGCTTCGTGCACTGTTAGGACAAGTTGCTCTTAGAAGCGTTCGTAATCTTGAACACTGAAACAAGTATTATTAATAACTTTGATGTTGTATTTCATGATATAGTTATAAATTAGTTGCTGCGTCATTCGAAAATTTGACGAAGTTATTGATTATTCATGTTTCAATAAAATTAACCATGTACAATAACAATGCAGAAACAATTTCTGTATTTTTTAATTTAATCATTAAATTATAATTTACATTACAGTTTTAAGTAACTATATCTTATATCAAATAAGAATATTAGAACATGTAAGAATTCTTCGCTAAGTATGCTCCGAACCCTAATTGCATGCCTTTCTTTCATCAAATAATTAGCTGGAGGGGTGGGACGGGAGATATAGAGGAGATCGAAGGTAGTAAAAAAGAGGGGCCGTCATTTTTCAGTTCTCGCTTAGGGCGACAAAACACTTGGCAACAGCCCTGCACCACTTTCACATAACTTAAGCGATGTAAGCGCACTCCTGGAAAGTTGTCTGTACGAATGAATGTTATGTATTCCATACTGAATTGGCGTTAGGAGTGACATTTCATGGCAATGATGGGAGTATATCGAGATGTAAGTAATATGTTTACAACATACTGCAAATGGTTCAAATGGCTCTGAGCACTATGGGACTCAACATCTTAGGTCATAAGTCCCCCAGAGCTTAGAACTACTTAAACCTAACTAACCTAAGGACATCACACACATCCATGCCCGAGGCAGGATTCGAACCTGCGACCGTAGCAGTCCAGCGGTTCCGGACTGCAGCGCCAGAACCGCACGGTCACCGCGGCCGGCACAACATACTGCATCCGAATCCTGGGTGAATGTGTGAGAGTGAGTGAGTGATTCGATATGTATCAGAGGCTGGCTGAGTTGGCACAAATAACAATAATAAAAAGAAAAAATCCTATGCTCTACATGTTTATCTCGTGCTACAGCTCTCCTCTTGTGAAGCTTAGTACGCATTGTAATACATTGTTGGCGCATTGCCACAGTTCTTTGTCGCTGACCCAGCGGTGCCACGCAAAGATCGTGTCCACATCTAGGTTTGATTGAAGTAAACCAGAAAGCTGAAAGTTGACTCATCTACTGCGCTGCTGAAAGAACAAATTGTGAGTAAACAACGCAAAGTTGGTTAAGTGGCTGAAGCAGTTTTACGGAAAACGTTTTATTTGCAAATTAAAAAAATGAACACCTCATATTTTGGACTCCCATGTTTTTTCGCTGTGCAATTGTTCTCAGGTGATTGCAGGGAAATTATTTCTTAAAATTATTTGTTTCTATCAAGTTGTTAGTCTCACATCACAGCCTGATGACAGGAGGTTATCTTTCCGTTATTGGTCATTGCAACGCTGTAAAGTTGTGTAGCTCACCGCCTGTTGTTTGAAGAATTTGCAGTGAATGAGTAGTGTGAATTGCCCATTCACGAGAATCTTTCCCATGTCATTATGATCTTTAAATGACCTAAAACTATTTTTCGCCACTGAAGACTCGTTTACCAGTCTTCTGAATAATTTAAAAATGTCCAAACAAATACTATCTGAATACATTATGGAGCGCACATGCTGAGCTCACGCACCAAAACACGTCCTATCTATTGTCGGTACATCAAAGGAAGAATCATGCCGCACAGAGCTATGTGCTTCAAGAGTTCTGCCATTCACTGCTAGACGGCAATAGAATGGTTTTTACATCTTCTATTGATTACTACTACATTGTTCTGCCAATTAGCTATTAAATATTTATAGATTACATACAAACCCTTCCTCATAAATCAGTATACCTATTAATATAAACTGTATCACAATGACTACCGTAGTTCCTAACAGTTGCCCTGATATACAAAAAGAAGCGAGCAGAGGATTTCAATTTATGTATGTAGAGAAGATTTGTAGTGCATCATGGATCAGAGGCTGGCTGAGTGGATGAAGTCCAAGGTCACAAAAAAAAGGGATGCTTGATGTAGACATGTAGCCTGTGATGGCACTCCCATTGTAAAGCTTAGTGCGCACAGATTCATTGTTCAGACTCACTTTGAAAGGTGGCTATAATTTCGCACATTACAAGCACTCATCTACATACTTTTCCATGATCTACAACCACAATTAGGTATCATTTGATAGGTTGTACATCGTATATATGAATATTTAAAGAAACAAATTGTCATGTACACTGCATAAATAATTGTTATCGCTTTTGCATGAAAGGTGATAGAGTGTCTTTATTATCAAAACAGCGTAATGAATGATTGCCTCTGTTAGTAGAGGTTCGAATGCCAGTGGAGATGAAACGGCAGCCCTGGGTGGAAGGCCCACGCAGGTGTGTTGGTCCTGCTTAAACACAGGAAGTACAAAGACAGACGTTGGGACACCTGAACGCTGGCGCACAATAGAGTCGTGGCTGGCCGGTATTGTAGCCGGACCATAAGGATAACCAGGAACTCTGCAAATCTTAAAGGGCGCAGCTGAGAGAATGAGGAAGCGTCACCTCGGAAATCATGCAGGCTGAGTTATTTCCAGTAGTGTACCATTGTAGGAGTATAGGTATTCCCTCGCAAACCTTCTGCACTGGACGAAAAAAGACTAAAATATGGTTGGTCGGCGTTCATAAGAATCTGTAGAGAGGCAGAATGTTCCGGAGTTTCGAGAATAGGATTCGCCTTCTGCAGTTACGAAGGAGGGGAGCCGAGTCTTGCTGGGAAGGCAACAGTGGAGAGGAAGGGTCTTCCGATTGAGCGCCCATGTGTGATGGTCGCTCAGTATCAGCTTTGTTGGTACAGGTGGACTTGCTGTCTTTGCTCTCAGGAGAGTTTATAGTTAGAACGGTTAGGCACCATACTGTTGCGAACTTACACGATTGTAGACTTCGCCTCCAGGTTGGAAGGCACCATTGAGTACGCGGCGTTCAGTGATTGAGAGCACTTCTTCTGCCTATACTTACGTCGAGACATTATTTGAACTCCGCCCTTGTGTCTGGGAGTTCACATTTCTCGTCTGTACAACACAGAGAGACGAAGACAGTTTTAGAGTATATTAGTCAGAGGACCCGCCTTCTGCCATCCTACTGTTTGATAGAGTTTTATTTTGTGGCTGGAGTTCTTCCATCGTCGCAGATGTGTACAAAAACCATCACTCCGACGAACCGGACGTAACTGCTTCGGCTTATTAGGACCATAAAGCTAAACAGCTGTGATCACGCTAGTTTATTAACACTGAGGTTCCACACAACTGCAGATCATCTTTTAAAGTAGTGTAGTAGTGACTTTCTTGAATACCAAGAAATGGTAAGGGAAAATGGAAGAAGATCGCCTCAGAGTAGAGGAAGAGATAGTCACAATAGGAGAGAATATTTAGATAACACAGGTGTGTTGGAAATCCTTGCATACCTAAAAGTTATGGGAAGTGAAATGCGAAGGAAAATTCAACAGATCACCTCAGAAATGTGAAATAAAATTCAAAAGGTTAGCTCTGATTTGGGAAGCGAAATAAAAAGGGGGAATGAAAAAGTACGCGCTGAATTGGGAGATCAAATAAAAAAGGGGAATGATGAAGTAAGCTCTGCAATAAGAAGTAAAATTCAAAACGTTAGTGCCAAAATTAAGTCGATAAAACATGAAACGGGGGAAGTGAAAAATGAGGTAATGACGCTCCGAACAAAACCAGAACGAGAGACTGCGGAGGTCAGAAGAACCGCCAACGAGGCGCGATTACTGGCGAGGGGTGCAAAGCGGATTGCTCTTGAAACATTAGAGAAGACAGAAAACACGACAAAGATAGATAGAGGTGCATTAACGAAGTTCCAGAGGCGCGTGAAACAAATAGAAATAACACATCTGCAAAAGATAGAAATTGCACCAATTAAGGCACTAACCGCGGAGCTCTCCCAATTTAAACAGCATATAGAAAGCGAAACTAAACAATTATCTCAGGAAGTCAGGTCGCAACCACGTCAAAAATCATCTCAGAAAAGAAATAGTAGGCGATTTGGAAACAATAGAAACCGAAAGAGCCAGTTCAAACTCAACAGGATCATGTCCAAGCCCAGACGATATTAGAATGTGCTCGAATGTAAGAGTTGCTCGTCAACTATACACTGAAAGCGTATCTGCAGAGTAACGAAATATCGCTAGAGATATGGCCCCCACGTCTACACAGTGCACGACTGGGTCGCAAATTGCGAATACAGAGAACGGCAATGAGATATTTCATATGCATAATTGTTTCCCGATAATGCGCACCATGGGACATGTTTCCACTGATGAAAACGTAACAGGGAGTAGAAAAGAGGATAGCCAAAGTTGCGGTAGACCGAAAACGTTAGCGCCAAGTGAGAATGTGGTAGGCCGAGCAGGAAGAAATTCTAATGAAATTTTCGATTTTAAGCATTTTATTTCTGTACGAAAATTCCAGCATTACAAAGACGAGGGTAATGTTTTACGCCCAGAAACTTTAATTGGACAATTTGGTTTATCATTACCTCATGACTGATCTCTGATGTGCAAACTGGACTTTGTACAAGGTGTTTCAAAAATGACCGGTATATTTGAAACGGCAATAAAAACTAAACGAGCAGCGATAGAAATACACTGTTTGTTGCAATATGCTTGGGACAACAGTACATTTTTCAGGCGGACAAACATTCGAAATTACAGTAGTTACAATTTTCAACAACAGATGGCGCTGCAAGTGATATGAAAGATATAGAAGACAACGCAGCCTCTGGGTGCGCCATTCTGTAGGTCGTCTTTCTGCTGTAAGCGTGTACTGTTCACAACGTGCAAGTGTGCTGTAGACAACATGGTTTATTCCTTAGAACAGAGGATTTTTCTGGTGTTGGAATTCCACCGCCTAGAACACAGTGTTGTTGCAACAAGACGAAGTTTTCAACGGAGGTTTAATGTAACCAAAGGACCGAAAAGCGATACAATAAAGGATCTGTTTGAAAAATTTCAACGGACTGGGAACGTGACGGATGAATGTGCTGGAAAGGTAGGGCGATGGCGTACGGCAACCACAGAGGGCAACGCGCAGCTAGTGCAGCAGGTGATCCAACAGCGGCCTCGGGTTTCCGTTCGCCGTGTTGCAGCTGCGGTCCAAATGACGCAAACGTCCACGTATCGTCTCATGCGCCAGAGTTTACACCTCTATCCACACATAATTCAAATGCGGCAACCCCTTAGCGCCGCTACCATTGCTGCACGAGAGACATTCGCTAACGATATAGTGCACAGGATTGATGACGGCGATATGCATGTGGGCAGCATTTGGTTTACTGACGAAGCTTATTTTTACCTGGACGGCTTCGTCAATAAACAGAATTGGCGCATATGGGGAACCGAAAAGCCCCATGTTGCAGTCCCATCGTCCCTGCATCCTCAAAAAGTACTGGTCTGGGCCGCCATTTCTTCCAAAGGAATCATTGGCCCATTTTTCAGATCCGAAACGATTACTGCATCACGCTATCTGGACATTCTTCGTGAATTTGTGCCGGTACAAACTGCCTTAGACGACACTGCGAACACCTCGTGGTTTATACAAGATGGTGCCCGGCCACATCGCACGGCCGACGTCTTTAATTTCCTGAATGAATATTTCGATGATCGTGTGATTGCTTTGGGCTCTCCGAAATATACAGGAGGCGGCGTGGATTGGCCTCCCTATTCGCCAGATATGAACCCCTGTGACTTCTTTCTGTGGGGACACTTGAAAGACCAGGTGTACCGCCAGAATCCAGAAACAATTGAACAGCTGAAGCAGTACATCTCATCTGCATGTGAAGCCATTCCGCCAGACACGTTGTCAAAGGTTTCGGGTAATTTCATTCAGAGACCACGCCATATTATTGCTACGCATGGTGGATATGTGGAAAATATCGTACTATAGAGTTTCCCAGACCGCAGCGCCATCTGTTGTTGAAAATTGTAACTACTGTAATTTCGAAAGTTTGTCTGCCTGAAAATGTACTGTTGTCCCAAGCATATTGCAACAAACGGTGTATTTCTATCGCTGCTCGTTTAGTTTTTATTGCCGTTTCAAATATACCGGTCATTTTTGAAACACCCTGTATGTTCACATATCGAGGGAACATCGGCCGAATGCATGCGGAACATTGCAGAAACGTGCACGCCATATGAAGAGCTTCGTGACGCATTTTTAAACAAATACTGGTCCAAGGAGACACAGGACAGGATCAAGCAGGAAATAATGATGAGCAGAGACTTGGAGGGTTCAGGGTTCTGTAGCTCGGTGAAGTATTTCGACAACTTGACCAAGAAAAATCAGTATTTGGACGATCCATGGACACCGGCTGTAATCATAAGATTGTGCTACATGAAGTTGCCAATTTCCCCACAGCAAACGCTCGTCAGACGATGTGGAAGTGATGCATAAGGATTCGAGAGTATCCTAAGGGAGTCGGAGTTCACTTTCAACGAGCAGCAGGCGCGAGAGAAACGTAATCTGAGAGACGTGCAAAGTGAAAGATAGGCGCGCAGTCCGGAACCGCGCGGCTGCTACGGTCGCAGGTTCGAATCCTGCCTCGGGCATGGATGTGTGTGATGTCCTTAGGTTAGTTAGGTTTAAGTAGTTCTAAGTTCTAGGGGACTGATGACCACAGAGTGCTCAGAGCCATTTTTTGAAAGTGAAAGAAGGGAGAACAACGGAGGGAACAATAGAGGCCATAAATGGCAAAACAATGTAAATCGGCCGCCTCACGAAAACATGAACCATAGATATCGTAGTGGGAACAATGTACAGTGGAGGAACTATGGCAGAAAATATACGCAACAAAATGAATGCAGATGGGAGTCACAAAATAATGGAGCGTCATGGGACGACAATAGAGAAACTCGTCAACGGTCTGACCAAGGATGGGGTGGGATGGATAACAACAGGAATCGGGAACCATCGATTGAAATTAGACCACCTAACCCTGGGAGAGTACGCCAGAATACCATGGAAAATGAACAATGACTAGGCCAGACGATGGGCACTAGAGAAAATGCTCCCGTAAACCGTCTCAGAAGTGATAATATAAATATTATACAATATGAGGACATGAGGAAGATATTACTTGATGAAAAGGAAAAGTTGCCCAAACAGAAAATCTATCCGGTGGTAAAAGTACTAATAGGAGGATTATGGGTACTGCTGTAATAAACAGTGGAAGCGAACTCTCAGCTATTTCAGATAGGCTGTTCGCTAAATGCAAGGATTCAGTTAATCCACCTATGCTCACAGTACAAAAAGCAAAGGTACAAGGCGCGTTAGTTGGAAAGGGTATGGAAATATCGCAGCAAACACAAATCTGTTCATAATACCGAAACTAACAGCTGATATAATAATCGGTGTAGATTTTCTTTCAGCGCAGAAAGCTATCGTTGACCTAGGAAGAGAGGAGTTAACGTTAGGGAAAGAGAATAAAATAAAAATCAGATTTTATGAGAAGGCAATAAAAACTCAAATTCCGGCGGGCTGTTTAAAACTACAATTCACGGACCAATATGCACTTCAGAGGGAAGAGTGTAGAAAAAATAATGAGAATAGAGCAGAGTTCAAGTCAGAACGTGAGAAGGTTAATGAAATTAACAGTAAGATTGATTCGAAACGCCGGCCGCGGTGGCCGAGCGGTTCTAGGCACTTCAGTCCGGAACCGCGCGACTGCTACGGTCGCAGGTTCGAATCCTGCCTCGGGCATGTATGTGTGTGATGTCCTTAGGTTAGTTAGATTTAAGTAGTTTTAAGTTCTAGAGGACTGATGACCTCCGATGTTAAGTCCCGTAGTGCTCAGAGCCATTTGAACCATTTGATTCGAAACTCCAGAATCTAGAAAACATAGATAATAAGAACAGGAAAGGGTTGAAGCTTGCACTCAAAAATGACGCAGAGGTCTTCTTACCTAAAACCGGATGCATTAAAGGGTATCAATATAAATTTGAGGTAAAGAAACATAGACCATTTTGGGTACCTCCTTATGCCATCCCATGGTCATACCGGGAAAGGTTTCTAGGTGAAATATGAAGAATGGAGGACGAAGGTGTAATTGAGGCCGCGAGATTTGAGTATAATATAGTCCACTACGCATAGTAGACAAAAAGAACGGTGGTATTCGGCTGGTGTTAGACTCACGCCAAGTAAATACCATTATTGTGCCAGAGGCGGATCGCCCTGAAAGGCTTGAGGAGCTGCTTCAAAGATTTCACAGGGTTTCAGTGTTTTCCTCACTTGATTTACGATCGAGCTTTTGGCAGATAGAGCTCGATCCTGACTGCCAAAAGTACACGACCATTATTGTTTTCTGAAGGTGTTTTCAATTCAAAAGGCTCCCTTTTGGATTGAATATATCTTCAGCTGCATTTATCAGGGGTTTTAGCAAAATATTGAGTGAAGATTTAAAAGAGAAGCTCACGTGTTATGCTGACGATGTACTGATTGCAGAAAATAGCGGTGAAAGACATAACAAACTCTTAGAGGAAGTGTTAAGCAGTTTGAAAAGGTATGGGGTGACAGCAAACATTGATAAATCCTGTATTGGGATCAGTAGGGTTAGCTTTCTGGGACACGTGATAACAGGAGAAAGGATTAGTCCCGACCCAGAGAGGATGGCAGCAATTGCAAAGTTTACCACTCCCACAACCAGAAAACAACTGAGAGGGTTTCTAGGAATAATAAATTTTTATAAAAAGTTTATTTATGTGGAAACATTAGCACGTCGGGGGACGCTGCCAATTGATGGGAAAAGGAACACCCTGGGTGTGGGATGAGTGTGCAGATCGAGAATTCAATAATTTGAAGACGGCACTCGTCAATGCTCCTATTTTATCAAATGGCTCTGAGCACTATGGGACTTAACATCAATGGTCATCAGTCCCCTAGAACTTAGAACTACTTAAACCTAACTAACCTAAGGACATCACACAACACCCAGTCATCACGAGGCAGAGAAAATCCCTGACCCCGCCGCGAATCGAACCTATTTTATCACATCGTGACTGTCACAGGATTTTTGTATGGCCACCGACAACGCGAAGACCAGTCTGGGAGTTATGCTGTTTCAGGAGTTTGAAAAAGATGACAAATTAATACACAGAACAATCGCCTTTGGTAGCAGGGTACTATCCAAAACTGAAAATAATTACTCTGTTACCGAACTTGAAGCCCTTGTAATAGTGTGGGAATTTAAAAAGTTGAGATACCTCCTGTTCGGTAGAAAAACAGAAGTCTATACGGACCATAGGGCGCTAGAATTTCTCCTAGCCGCCAAACTTCCGCATGGAAGACTAGAGAGATGGGTAGCTGTGCTTCAGGAATACCAGTTTTCAACGATCTATATACCTGTCCAACAAATGTCATTGCTGACGCCCTGTCCCGCTCAGGCGCTACAGTCTGGAACCGCGAGACCGCTGCGGTCGCAGGTTCGAATCCTGCCTCGGGCATCGATGTGTGTGGTGTCCTTAGGTTAGTTAGGTTTAAGTAGTTCTAAATTCTAGGGGACTGATGACCTCAGAAGTTCAGTCCCATAGTGCTCAGAGCCATTTGAACCATTTGTCCCGCTCACCTATTGGTATAACAGAAGAGACGGCTGAAGCATTAGATCAAGAGCACTTTTAGTTATTCTACCTCAAAGGCATGGCATCTAAAAATTTCGTTACTGTAATGATGCAGAATATCCAGAATGAGCAGGACTAGGACCCAGATTTAGTCAAAATGAAAGAAGAATGGAAGGATCTGACGGATGCCTGCATAAGACAGCACTACCTCTTGAGAAAAGGGACTCTGTTTTGTAGGACAAGCGTTAATGATTCGTTGTGGGTGATGTGCATACCAAATGAGTTAATAAATAAGCTTATACGGTATACACACCTAAATTACGCACATTTCGGTCCACGAAAATGTTTTATGAAAATAAGGAGTGTCTGCTATTTTTAAAACATGGAGAAACGTAGGAGGAAAGTACCAACCATCTGTAAAAACTGCCATAACGCGAAATCCACAACTGTAGGTACCCAGGCTCCTTTATACCCTATTATTCCTGAGAAGTTATGGCATATGGCAGCGACGGATTTAATGGGACCATTACCCAACACACCGAGGGGCTATCAATATATATTGGTAGTACCGGAGCTGACATCCAAATTTGTGACGTTGACACCACTAAAAAGGGCGACTGGTGCAACTGTGAGTAGAGCCTTGTGCAGAGACTTCATAAACCAAGTGGGAATTGTAGATTGTATTATCTCAGATAATGGACCTCAATATAAACCTGAGGTATGGAAAAGAACACTAAGAAGGTATAAAATAAAGCCCATATTTATTAGTAGATTTCATTCGGGTTCGAACCCCATGGTGAGAACAATGAAAGATTTGGGTAATTTATGTAGACTATACTGTGGAAAGAATCATGCTAGCTGGGATGTATTTCGTAAAGATTTTCAGGATGTGATAAACGAGCTCCCACACAGTACCACACTGATGCTACCTATAAATTCGAGGACTGATCGATTTCCCACAAAGGACGCGCGGACAACATAAAGTCATAGTGGAGGAGGCTTTGCGCAATACTCGGGTCGCTGGAGAGAAGCGCAACCTGCGCACAGACCAAAAGGCGTACGTAAGGGAATTTGTAGAGGGACAAAAATTCTTAGTAAGTCTTATAGGTTGCCCAATAAACAAATGAAGCTATGTCAAAAGTTCTTCAAGAGATACAGCAGCACTGTACGTATAAGAAGACTAGCGCACGCAAATACGGTTGAAATTGTGTGTCTGAAATCAGGAAAATCTTTCCATTATATGAGCCATCTCAAGCCATTTATAGAATAAATCGGAAGAATTAGCTTGTATGGCGAAAGTAAAGTATAATCTATATAGTTAGCAATTGAGTTAAGTTATCACACCGAACGGATATGTAGATTTATCAATATTTTCTGTGCTATTACCATGTTAAAAGAGGTACTACAGTACGTAAAAGGGCAGGATGTCGAGGGTGAGAAAATTAGTGTATGTTTCTTTGTGTATACTATAACTATGTGCACAGCAAGCTCAGCACACAATTTTAGAAGGTGTTTAGAGTTTAAGGTGTGCTATTTGTCCGTGAAGGAATAAAGTAAAAAATGAGAAACGTGTGGTACTGCAAAGTGTTATAAAGATGTGTGAATAGGTTACCCAATTGATGTGGAACGTATTAGCAGAGAACGTCAGCATTTTGAAAAAGAAATTTTAGAACTACTTCGTGAAATGAGTGTCTATTTTACATGTTTATCAATGGGATCACAAATAAGTGAGTTGCTAGTAATGGTTTGTGGTGACACGCAGGTGTGTCATCCAAGTATGATTTGTCTCCATTAAGAGAAACGAAAGTTTAATAGGCGACCTGCTCCACGTGGCTACGCGAGAGTGCACCGTTATTTGTATATGGAAATGTTGTATTTATGCTTGTCAGAGAGACGGAATAATTGTGTACGTGGTGGCCAGTTCTGCGGAATACCGTATGAGCGCACTGAAATATTGTTTGAGTGTTACAGCGACATGAAATGGAAGTGTAATAAAGGGATATAGACACGTAAAATTTAATAAAGGAAAATAATAATGCTCTACTCCCTTCTCAAAGTGGGAAAACTTAAGCACCTTACAGACCAGTTACACACGGAAGACATACAAATTGTGGCGCTACAAGAAACTCGCTTCACTGATGAAAACACATTTGAATCAAACAAATTCAGAATATTTAAAGGAAAACCTGGAAAAATTGTAATGAAGAAATTCCCTCAGCTTGGCACAGCTTTTGCTGTAAACACAAAAATTCTGAACTCTGTCGAACATTTTTGGTCAACATCATCGAGAACATCTTTCCTTACTTTTCGATGTGCAAATAAAAAATACACATTAATCAATGTTCACGCTCCCACAAATGACAAAAATAATGCTAAAAATAGGGAAGAAACAGATGAATTCTGGGAAAACCTTAAGGATCATATATCAGAAATCCCAGAAAACAATACAAAAATACTTCTAGGAGATTTTAACGCTCAGATTGGAAAAGAAAAGAAATTCCGCGATATTGTCGGCAACTTTCCCGCACACAAACGAACCAACAAAAATGGAGAAAGGTTAATTATGCTCTGTAAGCAGTTTAAACTCAAGCTAATGTCAACACGTTTTAAACATCTTCCCAGAAAACAAAAAACCTGGGTATCTCCGATAAAGAGTATCGGAGAATTTCAAATAGATCACGTTGCCATCTCCTCCAAATGTGAAAAAGAAATATTGAACACACGTGTCCGAAAATCTCTAAACCTCGACTCAGATCACTATCTCACGAAAATAAAAACTAAACTGATCCCACAAAACAAACAGAAAAGCAGAAACGGTGAATATAAAAACAGAAATAAAATAAATTTTGATCTTACAACCCTGAGAAATTACAACCTTAAGTCCAACTCTAACCTCAAGGATTTTTAGAAAAAACTAAAGACATTCTCCCCTTCACAAAACCTCCAAGAATTTCAGAACAACTTGATTGAGGCAACAGAAACAACCTTTCCAAAAAAGAGCAAACCGAGACACCCGTGGTGGGACAGCAACTGTAATGAAGTACTGCATGAAAGACTTAAAGCCTGGAAAAAGTGGAACTCACATAAAACTGAAAACAACTTTGATGAATTTAAGCAAGCCAGAAAGAATGCCTCGAAAACTATTCGCAACACCAAGAGAAACGTGTGGTACTGCAAAGTGTTATAAACTGGACTCAATCGAAGAGAATTTCAAGAAATGCAACACGGCAGCTTGGTACAAAACATTCAATCAGAAACTCCGAGGATACCAGTCCCCTTGCCTAAACCTTATGAGAAATAATAATACTCTCGCCACCAACAATACTGAAAACTGTGAAATCCTGGCTGAATATTTTGAGACACTCCTAAACTGCCAAACACCCATCCAGACTCTCAGTTTTACGCAACCAGAAACATTACCAACACATTCAACACCTCCGACACGAGAGGAAATCACAAACATAATCAAAAATCTCAAAAACAAGAAAGCATGTGGAGAAGACACAATTACAGCAGAAATGCTCAAGCTTGGGGGAGAAACATCAGTAGAAGCACTACACAAAGAACTTGAACAAGTATGGGAAACCAAGAAAATCCAAAGTCACTGGAAAACTGCCCTAATTCACCCTTTGTTTAAAAAAGGTGACAAAAGGGATGTTAACAACTATCGTGGAATATCGCTTCTCCCAGTCCCATACAAAATTCTATCAAAAGCCCTGCTCAATCGTGTATCACCAATTATAGAGGGAAAACTTGGAGAATATCAAGCTGGCTTCAGACCAGGAAGATCCTGCGCCGAACAAATTTTTAACCTCAAAACAACAATGAACTATTTATCTTCAAGGAGCAAGAAATATTTCATAACATTCATTGATTTCAAAAAAGCTTATGACTCAATCGATAGGGACACACTCATCAAAACACTTCGAGAATATGAAATAGACGAAACAACAATCACCATAATCAAAGAAACATTAACAAATACAACTTCAAAAGTAAAATTACAAGGAGAAATTTCACGGCATTTCGAGGTCAAAACCGGCGTCAGACAAGGAGATGCGCTGTCCCCGGTACTCTTCAACTGTGTTCTGGATAAAGTCATAGCAGAATGGAGAAAACTCACGCAACAACATGGAGTTGAGAAAGTCCAAATTGGAGGGAAGTGCTACAAAGCCATTGAAACCAACTGTTTTGCCTTCGCTGACGATCTCGCCTGTTTAGCTTACACACAAAAAGACACAATAAAACAAATAGAATTACTTAAAGAAACTGCTGAAAAAGAAAGCTTGCAAATTTCATTTGAAAAGACAGAAATCATTACAAATATCAAAAATCCACCAAAGAAAATAACTACGAAATACGGGAAAATACAGGTATCTAAACATTTTAAATATCTTGGTGAACTAAATCAGCCTGTGGCAAAAGGTCATCCAGCCTGCAGGGCTAGAATACAAAAACTAGAGACAGCAACTCACTACTGCAGACAAATGTATTCAAAAAAATGTATATCCAAAAACATTAAATTCAGACACTACCAGACTGTCATTAGACCGCAGATACTATATGCATCAGAAACACTGGCAAATTTTACATACACAGAACAGATAGAAAATCGTGAAAGAAGAATTGTGAGGACAATTCTTGGACACAGGAAAATAACAGATGATCAAGGCAAGCCTGTATACAGACTAAAAAGCAACAAAGACGTGTATACGAAGTGCAGCAAAATTACAGACGAAATTAGAAAAAGAAGATGCTCCTTTTATGCTCACATCATGAGGATGAACCCGAATAGGCTTACAAAACAAATATTTTCGTACATCGCAAATCTAAAAAATAAAAATTTATGGTTTATCAACACAGAAAGAGATCTAAAAGAAATGGACATAGATCAGGAAACAATATTTAACAGAAACCTTTTTAGAAAAAAAACTGAATTCATTCACGGGTTTCGGTGTGAAAATTAAGAAGACTTGTGGAACTAAATGGTCTGAAGAGAGAAAAGCCGCCTTCAGCGCAAGAATGAAAGAAGTGTGGACTGAGAGAAAGAAGACTTCCCAGAAGCGCAACAAATAACTGTTTTCACGGTCTTAAACGGCCAAATTTGTATAATAATAATAATAACAATGCTCTACTTCAAAGCACATGACATAGTAGGTAATACATAAGGGAATGGCAGTCTTGTTGATGAGCAGTGATTTTATATAATGTACTAAAATCTTTAATCTTCCAGGTACACTAGTAAAAATAAAAAGTAATCTTATAAACACGAGAAGAAGAGAACACCAGATAAAGGTAATGGCAGCAGCTCCGGAAAAAGGGGAAAGCGACAGAGAAGGTATTACTAAGTAAAACCATGAGAAAAGGTACGTGAAATATGAATAAAGAAAGAATCAGGAATTTTGTGCTACACTTGCTGTGTAGTTTATGATTTTCCACAGGAAGCACGCCAAAGCATGAAATGAAGAAGAGGCCCGTCTAACCATTCATTTGTGTATGTTTGTGCAGACATACACTTTATTGTTCACAGATATTCACAACTACATCCACGATGAAACCAAGAGCCATGAGACCGGACGATCTTGGGATACCCAACGACAGTAGTAATTTGAATTGGGTAGTAGTTAGACTAGCATAAAGATCCTACTGGCCAGTAGCTTAACAAATAATTTAACAAGTAGTATTTGCAAATATTAACATTGGGATTTGGTGAGGATTATAATGCTGTTGTTGTATGGACAAATAATGAACATGTATTTTTCATAGGTATACGGGTGTCCACAGATATTTAATAATTAATTAACATTAACTTTGTACATGAAATTTTGATCAAAATAGTAATAATAAATAAGTGAGCGTCTTGGCTGATTGTACAAATAGAACAATAATAAATGTAAAGATAAATATCCTCACTAGCAAATGCATCTAAAATTTTTATATTTCATAACAGAGAAATGTCAATGATTTTTTGTTATGCATTGTATAGTGTTTTTGTAAACCAGAAACTAATTGTGGATAACAGTGGGCACAGGATGCACCAAAAACTTTGCGAGACACACTGGAAGCAACAACGTGATGTGGTGTTGGAACGGACTGGAAGCAAGGAACGCCGTCGACCATGTCGCGGACATGGGCATACAGCTAGCCTATTGATGTGGCTACCAGAAGTCCTCGGGCAGCAGACAGTGGCGGAGCAGGTAACAAACGGGCATCTGCAGCAACCCTGCTGGGACGAGTCAAGATGGTGTTTAAATGGCCCCTAATGACTTGTCTCCACTGTTGGACTACACGATGGAGACGAGATAAACCAATTGCACACATAATACAGTCAGTTAAGCCTACAGTGCAAATGATAATAGCTGTACGGACCTGTAAACTATTTGCTTTTCCTTCGGCTGTTCTCTGCTAGACAGAGGCTGATAAACATCATAATCTGAAACAGTCAGTCACCTGGCACTGACTGCTGCGGAATCTGAGTCACAGACAACGACTCAAGCTCCATGTATACTGTCACTAAACAGATAACCTACGTCCAAAATTACCAATACTCTTATACAAAACACTATATTTATATCAAGAGAAAGAAGCAACATAAAGAACAGAAGAGTAGGAACACAAACACAGTAAAAGAAGAAACACAAAGTACTGAAGACTAGTTACAAATACACTTCTCTTAGCAAACACAGAAGAAATTTAGGTGACATATAAAGATCCTACCTGAATGTACCTCTATCATACTGTGTGCAAACTCGACGAAAACTTGGCTGTTTCAAAACATACACCCACTTACCTGGATGTATATTCTGGGAATCCTTCCAACTCATCAACTCTGCGAGACAGTCGTAACCTGACGGGATCAACAATGGGCTGAGGGTCCGAAGACTGACTTGCAAAGCCACCATGACCGATCTCAAACAATCGTCGCTTCCTAAACTTCACAAAAAAACTGTAGCTTTCATCCCCATACACAAATGAAGATGAAAGTGTGTTGTGAAATCCGAATCAGTGTATGACTCTTGATAAAAAAAAAAGGCGCAAAATTTAGTGAACACTGAACAGTTACACCCACAAACTAACAGTTTCCGATATTTAGCAGTTTGTAAACATCTTGTACTTATTTTTCAGGGTAGTATTAAGAAAATATTTGTGTATTTCTTCATGTAAAATTATTGTACATCATTCTCTATGATAATTATGTGATGTCCTCCACTGCTTTTATATATTTGTGTATTTCCAGAATTTTATTTGTGTATGTATTTATGTAAAATTATTGTTTGTCATTTTCTTTGTTAATGAGTCTATGGGCTTTAATGTTTTAATGTATTACATTCTTTATACTGAGAACAAACATTTGTTAAAACTGGTGGTCGATCCGAACTCTTATTACAAATATTAGTTGTCACAGTAAATGTAAATGCAGTTTGTCAAAAAACGCTTTAGAACATAAGATTTTTGAAATATTTAGGTAAGCACCAGACTTGGTCAATCAGTTCGTGAAATGATGTTTTTTTTTTTCTTTTTTTTTTTTATACAAGCCAAGAGAATAAACATGCCCAAGTAAAAAAATTACGCAGGATGTTTCACAGAATGTTATATCATTGTATAATAACCAATAGATAACCTCTTGGATAATTGACATAACTGCTTGTTTTGCACATTCAGGGCTAAATGAAGAACATGTAATTTATTGGACGACCACTTTGGAAAGATTAGGATACTTTACTTTAATATTTCTTGCCTCAACGTATGTCTTAGGGATGGATGAATGACAGAGAGCATGGGCCTTAAGTCTAAAGAAAGATGGGAACTACCACTTTTGCAAGAGCATAATTTTTTTGTAATGCTAGTTAAATTTCGTTTTATATCGTATATTCCAATTGTCACATCATTGATGTTCCAAACATAAGGGGCAGACAGAGTATAATAAACATATAATAAGTAAATTTATGGCAGTAAACCCATGAATGAACGCAGAATGACTGTAGAAGAACATATCATGATTCAAGTGTTCCACTGCACTCATATTCTTGTTAGTTCGCTCGTACAGGCAATTGATGATTATTTTATTTGATACTGGATGAGATAATACTGTAAGAATTACCCCATCCTAGTACAAAATAGTTCATTAGGTGGGAGTATTGTAAGGTGGCTATGATTTCGCACCTTACAAGCACTCATCTACACACTTTGCTGTGATCTAATACCACAATTAGGTATAATTTGATAGGTTGTACATCATATGTATGAATATTTAAAGAGACTGACATTGTCACGTACATTGTGTAAATACTTGTTAATGCTTTTGCATGAATGGTGACGCAGTGTCTTTATTATGAAAACAGCGTAATGAGTCGTTGCCTATACTAGTAGAGGTTGGAATGCCAGTGGAGATGAAACGGCAGGAAGAACTCAAGCCCTGGGTGAAAGGCCCACACAACTGTGTTGTTCCTGCTTAAACACAGGAAGTAGCAATACGGATGTTAGGCACCTGAGCACTGCAGCACAATAGAGACGTGGCCGGCCGGTAATGTAGCCGGATCAGAAGGATAACCAGGAACTCAGCAAATCTTGGACGCAGCTGAGAGGAATGAGGAAGCGTCACCTCGGAAATAACGCAGGCGGGGTTATTTCCAAGGATTTTCACTCAGACGCGTACCATTGTATGAGTATAGGTATTCCCCCGCAAACTTTCCGCGCTGGACGACAAAAGACTAAAATATGGCTGGTTGGCGTTCAGAAGAATCTGTAGAGAGGGAGAATATTCCAGGGTTTTGAGAATAGAATTCGCCTTCTGCAGTTACAAAGGAGGGGAGCCGAGACATGCTGGGAAGCCAGCAGTGAAGAGAAAGGGCCTTCCGTTTTTGAGCGACCGTGTGTGACGGCTGCTCAGTATCAGCTTTGTTGGTACAGGTGGACTTGCTGTCTTTGCTCTCAGGAGAGTTTATAGTTAGAACGGTTAGGCACTGTACTGTTGCGAACTTATATGATTCTAGACTTCGCCTCCGGGTTGGAAGTCGCCGTTGAGTATGCAGCATTCAGTGATTGAGAACACTTCTTCTGCCTATACTCAAGTTGAGACATTATTTGAACTCCGCCCTTGTGTCTGGGAGTTCACATTTCTCGTGTGTACAACACAGAGAGACGAAGACAGTTTTAGAGTATATTAGTCAGAGGACCCGCCTTCTGCCATCCTACTGTTTGAAAGAGTTTTATTTTGTGGCTGGAGTTCTTCCATTGTCGCAGATGTGTACAAAAACCATCACTCCGACGAACCGGACGTAGTACATATGGTGATATTGCTAACTGCTTCGGCTTATTAGGACCATAAAGCTAAACAGCTGTGATCACACTAGTTTATTAACACTGAGGTTCCACACTACTGTAGATCATCTTTGAAAGTAGTGTCTTCTAGTGTTTGGTACTTAGATGTGTATGTGATGTGATGATTTCAGTCATTTCACGTTATTTATGTTAGATCACGTGGCCATAAAAAGGGGGCAGAGTTTGGCAACTGATCAGAAATTTTAGTTAGGAAATATAGACATTTGTAATAAAGGGTTGATTTTTAATCTACAGTAAATGTATAATAAGAAAAAAACGTTTATCAATAGAGGCATTAGCTGCCTTAATAATTCATTTAAGTTGAGGTTGTAATTTATATGTTAAAGAGCATTAAGAGATCTAAGATCTGCTCCAGGGGGTAGTCAGACAGGGCCAAATCATCATTTTAGCGTTCACTATTTTTTCGTTGCGCACATGGAGTAGCATCTTGGAACTCCACAATTTCGTGTCACAGTTCATCTGTGACAGGCTTTTTTGCTGGAGCACACAAAGAATCATGTTCGCATCTATGTTTGCTTCCAGGAATGCATAAATTTGAAAGCTATGACATCTGCTTTGCTACTGCGAAATTTTCTTTATCTAAACAAAGAAAAGCAGCATCTCATCCGCAGAAAGGAGAGTTACAGTGTAACGTGCAATCTGAGTCACTCTACTGCTAGACCACCTCTCTGAATACAAACTTGGGTATACTGGCTGCTCTCTCGGGTTATGGCGACTGTTAGTTAGGTGCCAGTGACATCAGCATGATTTTCACAGCGATGAGGAACTTTAATTTACCGTAATTCAGACAAATTCTATGAAATATTTATAAATCATGAACAAAAATCTTCCTCGTGAATCGGTGCATCGATTACTCAAAACCAGGGTATACATATAATATTTCACTTTCAGATATTGTCTCTGTATATATGTTTCCGTCTTCAGTTTTCATTGTATCAATTTGTGCTTTTCCCAAGTCGAGTTTGACCTGTTTGATGCATATCACTGTTGACTTGACCCCTTGTACGTACACTATGTCATCAAAAGTACCCAGACGCCCCAAAAAACATGCGTTTTTCGTATTAGGTGCATTGTGCTGCCATCTAGTGCCAGGTATTCCATATCAACGACCTCAGTAGTCATTAGACATCGAGAGAGAGCAGAATGGGGCGCTCCGCGGAACTCACGGACTTCGAACGTGGTCAGGTGATTGGGTATCACTTGCCATATGTCTGTACGCGAGATTTCCACATTACTAAACATCCCTAGGTCCACTGTTTCCGATGTGATAGTGAAGTGGAAACGTGTAAGGACATGTACAGCACAAAAACATACAGACCAACCTCGTCTGTTGACTGACAGAGACCGCCGACAGTTGAAGAGGGTCGTAATGTTTAATAGGCAAACATCTATCAAGACCATCACAAACGAATTTCAGACTGCATCAGGATCCATTGCAAGTACTGTGATAGTTAGGCGGGAGGTGAGAAAACTTGGATTTCATGGTCGAGCGGCTGCTCATAAACCACACATCACGCCGGTAAATGCCAAACAACGCCTTGCTTGGTGTAAGGAGCGTAAACATTGGACGACTGAACTGTGGAAAAACGTTGTGTCGAGTGACGAATGACTGGGGGATGTTTCCAGAATGAAATTTTCACTCTGCAGCGGAGTGTGCGCTGATATGAAACTTTCTGGCAGATTAAAACTGTGTGCCCGATCGAGACTCGAACTCGGGACCTTTGCCTTTCGCGGGCAAGTGCTCTACCATCTGAGCTACCGAAGCACGACTCACGACTCATTCTGGAAACATCCCCCAGGCTGTGGCTAAGCCATGTCTCCGCAATATCCTTTCTTTCAGGAGTGCTAGTTCTGCAAGTTTCGCAGGAGAGCTTCTGTAAAGTTTGGAAGGTAGGAGACGAGATACTGGCAGAAGTAAAGCTGTGAGTACCGGACGTGATTCGTGCTTCGGTAGCTCAGATGGTAGAGCACTTGCCCGCAGAAGGAAAGGTCCCGAGTTCGAGTCTCGGTCGGGCACACTGTTTTAATCTGCCAGGAAGTTTCAGCTACTGCTAGGATTAACATCTCTGTGGTTTTCCTAGGGTGTACGTAATCTGTATGTCTCATCTGTCAGCTTTGGGCTGAGAATTTTTCTCATGGTTTTGTGTTCTTCCTTCAGTGTGCTTTCCATGTCGTGTTTCGTATGGAGAGTTAGTGTCTCCCTTGCGTACAGTATTTCAGGCTTGATTTCTGTGTTGTAGTGACTGATATTAGTTTGAACGGACATGCATTTCTTATTATACACACATCAAAAAAAGTTTTACATCACCTCAGTTCCGAGAGTACAGAAAACTGGAATAGAGATCAGCATAAACATCGTTCCCGCCCTTTTTACTGCTCATGAAAACCACACATTGCATGTTGTACCACCATTCAGCAAAGCCTTCAGAGGTGGTGGTCCAGAATGCTGTACACACCGGTACCTGTAATACCCAGTAGCACGTCCTCTTGCATTGATGGATGCCTGTATTCGTCGTGGCATACTATCCACAAGTTCATCAGGGCACTGTTGGTCCAGATTGTCCCACTCCTCAACGGTGATTCGGCGTAGATCCCACAGAGTGGTTGGTGGGTCACGTCGACGATAAACAGCCCTTTTCAATCTATTCCAGGCATGTTCGATAGGGTTCATGTCTGGAGGACATGCTGGCCGCTCTAGTCGAGCGATGTCGTTATCCGGAATGACTTCATTCACTAGACGTGCACGACGAGGGTGCGAATTGTCGTCCATGAAGACGAATGCGTCACCAATATGCTGTCGATATGGTTGCACTATCGGTCGGAGGATGGCATTCACGTATCGTACAGCCGTTACGGCGCCTTCCATGACCACCAGTGGCGTACGTCGGCCCGGCATAATACCACCCAAAACAGCTGGGAACCTCCATCTTGCTGCATTCGCTGGACAGTGTGTCTAAGGCGTTCAGCCTGACTTGGTTGCCTCCAAACACGTCTCCAACTATTGTCTGGTTGAAGACATATGCTACACTCATTGGTGAAGAGAACGTGATGCCAACCCTGAGCGGTCCATTCGGCATGTTGTTGGGCTCATGTGTACCGCGCTGCACTGTTTCGTGGTTGCAAAGATGGACCTCGCCATGGGTGTCGGGAGTGAAGCTGCGTATCGTGCAGCCTATTTCGCATAGTTTGAGTTGTAACACGACGTCCTGTGGCTGCACGAAAAGCATTATTCAACATCGTGGCGTTGCTGTCAGGGTTCCGCCGAGCCATAATCCGTAGGTAGCGGTCATGCACTGCAGTAGTAGCCCTTGAGCGGCCTGAGCGAGGCATGTCATCGACAGTTCTTGTCTCTCCGTATCTCCTCGATGTCCGAACAACATCGCTTTGGTTCACTCCGAGACGTCTAGACATTTCCCTTGTTGAGAGCCCTTCCTGGCACAAAGTAACAATGCGGACGCAATCGAACCGCGGTATTGACCGTCTGGGCATGGTTGAACTACAGACAAAACGAACTGTGTACCTCCTTCCTGGTGGAATGACTGTAACTGATAGGCTGTCGGACTCCCTCCGTCTAATAGGCGCTGCTCATACATGGTTGTTTCCATATTTGGCCGGGTTTAAAAAAATGGTTCAAATGGCTCTGAGCACTATGGGCCTTAACTTCTGAGGTCATCAGTCCCCTAGAACGTAGAACTACTTCAACCTAACTAACCTAAGGACATCACACACATCCATGCCCGAGGCAGGATTCGAACCTGTGACCGTAGCGGTCGCTCGGTTCCAGACTGTAGTGCCTAGAACTGCTTGGCCACTGGCCGGGTTTAGTGACATCTCTGAACAGTCAAAGGGACTATGTCTGTGATACAATATCCGCAGTCAACGTCTATGTTCAGGAGTTCTGGGAACTGGGGTGATGCAAAACTTTTTTTGATGTGTGTATATCTTTTGTGTTCTGCCGTATGCTCTCTTCATTTTTTGTAGTCGAGTCTTCTGTGAGATCTTTTCTTCTCTTGTAGGTTTGACGACTTCACCCAGATATTTGAAATGTGTAACCCTGTTTATCTTGCTTTATTTTGTGTCTAATTTTTGTATGTTTAATTTCGAGCAGAACAATTAAGATATCTGTAAAGAGATCTGCAGACCAACTTATTTTGCACACATTCTTTTAGTATTTACATTTGTTTTTTTGCTTTCTTATGCGAGAGTATGCCCAAATCGTTTGCGAAAGCTAGGTTTGAGATTTGTGTCTTGTCCCGGGATCGTCCTAGTTGTGTTGGTTTCCAGTGTCCTTTGATTTTCAGTTCTCTTTTCTATTCCCTCGCTACTTTGTCCAGGGCTAGGTTGAAAAACAGTCTGTCGCCTTGGCGTACTGAAGTTTTGATCATGAAGGGGTCAGAGATTTGACCCATGAATTTCGTCTGTCTGATTAGTCGTAGTGCTGATGGGTAGAGTCCCTGTTTACCTAAGATGTTAAACAAAGATTGTCGGTCAACAGACTCGTATGCTTTCTTGAAATCTAAGAGAGTGCAAATGACTGGAGTGTTCCTGGTGGTATTGTATTTTAGAACTGTTTTCAGATTGAAGATTTGTTCTGTTCATTGAACGACCGAGGTGGAAACCTGCCTAGTATTCACCAATTTTGTGGTCTAACCACTCTTGTGTTCTCTGGAGTAAGCGCGCTCAAAAATTTGTGTATTTGACTTGTAGCAGGAAGATTCCTCTGTAGTTGTTCACATTCGCCCTATCTCCTTTCTTGTGCAGCGAGTGGATAAGAGTACATTTCCAGTCGTCAGTAAGTGTTTCAGTTTGCCAGTAATAGTTCTGCAATGATGCCTTCTTCACCAGGTATCCGTTTGTTTTTTAATTTAAGTATTTATTTTTAGATCTCTTCACATGTTGATGGGAATGATTCGTCGTGAGCGGAGGAGCAGTCCTGTGTTGGGAATCTTGTTTCAGGTTCAGGGCAGTTAAGGAGATCAGAGAAATAACGAGCCACTTCCTCACATTTCTTGTGATTAATTAATGCGAGGTTTCCATCTTGTTTTCTGAAGCGTAAGTTCTGAGTTGTATAGCCATGGGCCTTCCTTACGGGAGTCCTGTAGATATCTCTCGTCTTGTGGTTGTGGAACTTTTCCTCTATAGCGTCCAGTTGATCCTTCATGTACTTCCTCTTGGTTTGCCTAATGAGTTTTGCTACCTGTTTCCTGGACTCATTAAAACGTATTGGTTTTCTGGAAATTTTTTATCGTTGTATTCCTGGTAGGCTTGGTTGTATATTTATAGTTCGTTCTCACATTCAGAATCCCACCCCAGGTGTTTAGTGTTCTTTTTATATGGTATTAGTTCTTGTGCTTTTTGTGTGATCTTTCTATAGAATTCTTCTCATGTGTTTGCTTGTGGCCTTTTCCATTCCTGCTTCACGCTGGATTCTATGACCTTTTTCATGTCAAACTTCTCCATGTGTGTTCTTCTCTGATGGATTTTCTTCGATGTAAATTTGATTTTGATTTGAGTTAGGTAGCGGTCTGAATCAATATTCGCATCTCCGCGGACTTGAATGTAGGGAGATCTCTTTCTAGACTGGATAGACCGACAGGATATCGCTACATTGCCTATTTGTAATTCTCCAAAAAAATGGTTCAAATGGCCCTGAGCACTATGGGACTTAACTTCTGAGGTCATCAGTCCCCTAGAACTTAGAATTACTTAAACCTAACTAACCTAAGGACAGCACACACATCCATGCCCGAGGCAGGATTCGAACCTACCACCGTAGCGGCCGCGCGGTTCCAGACTTAGCGCCTAGAGCCGCTCGGCCACCCCTGCCGGCTGTAATTCTCCCTTCTGTTGTATAGGTGAACTCCAAGTTTTCTGTTTTCACGGGGATTTCCTGAGGAATGTTCACACAATCTTCAGGTAGTTCTACTGGCATAGTTAGATTAGTCTCACGCCATTTTTGTTTGTATATTTGTGCTTGGGAAACTTTCCCACAGTTTTCTACTGACATTTTTCTCTGCCGATTTGTGCATTGAAATCACCTACCAAATCTTTTATGTCGTCTTTGGGGATCTTGGCCATCACTGTCTCTAATGTTGCCCAGAATTTCTCTGTTGATCTGGGATCGTTTTTTATCATTGTTTGTGGGGATGTGTACGTTGATCATGGTATATTTCTTGTTTGCACGCTGTAGGCGCATTGTCATTTGCCCGTAGTTTACGGGGCTGACTTCTCAGACTGGATTGAATTTCTACTTTTTGTGTACCATGATGCCCATGCCCAGAAGTTGATTGTTCACCTTGAACGTCATTATATATTAGTGCGAATATACGCACATATTACAGAATTTTTGGAAGTTACGAGTGTTGTTTTCGGACGCTTGCTAACGTATATTTTCAAGAAGGGTTGTGAGTTAGAGTGTTTTGCAAACCTATTTCATAGGAAATCGTCTTTTTTATGATATAAAGTTACTGTATGTAACTAACATATTGTATCTCACTAGTTTTCCCTTTAGCAAGAGTTTGTATAATTATATAATCTGCATTCATCGTAAATTAGCGCTGTCACTTTTTGTTCTCTCCTGGTTCCCAAACTTTGAAAAGTGACATCATCAAAGTTATCAGTGGCATCAAGTATGACACCACTGTTTACCTTGAACTGATGATGTCATCGGTAATGTCATCATCCTTATCAGTAGGAATCCTAGCCCCCTTCTAATATCCAGTCAGTCGTAATATTGTATAAAATGGGAAAGAACCAACGAAAAATCTAAGACGGCGGAAATAGCCCAAGTCTGTTAGTGAGAAACTGAGACCATGTCCTCCTTCTCCTATCTCCCACCATCATAGTAAAGCATTAAAAATCCAAGTCGGTGAAAATAGCCTACTTGTGTTAATTAGGAAATTAGAAGTCCCTCCCCATTATCTCCAACCAATCACATCACGGCATTAAAAATGAAACAACCAATGAAAAATTCCAAGATGGCAGAAACTGTCCAACTGTATTAATTACGGAAATAAAAATCCCTCCAATCGTAGCACAGTATTAAAAATCAAAGATGATGGACATAGACGAATTGTACGTCTTACACCGCATCTCTTGTCCTTTTTCCAATCAGAGTATAGTATTTGAATGATGTGCCAGATATCTAATACAAATTACGTAACCTCCACTTGAAAGTCGAAGATATTCATTCTTTCCAAGAAAGCCAAAGATATTCATTACTTATGTTGTAAAAATGATGTGAATTGAAAGTATTTACGTACAGACCAGTTGTGTACTATGTACCCCACTCTCTTGTCTTTCCAACCAATCAGATCGTAATACTGAAATGACACCAAGTCTATGATGTTTACATTAAACTGTGTAAAAACACACTGCATAATATACTGCCTCCCTCATATATCCCCCTCCCCCACCCCCTAGACGCTTAGCCACCATTAAAACGAAAGAGCCAATTACAGTGTAGTCCTTCCCATGTGATGTGTGACCGGAGGTACTGAACGACATGAATTAATTAACAAAAATGTCTCTCTTCTCTCCTTCCTCTCGTCTTGTCTCGTTTCGTCTCGTCTCGCCTCATCTCCTCCCATCTCATCTCCTCCTATCCTCTCGTCTTCTTTCCTCTCCTCTTCTTTCCTCTCCCCTCCACTCCCTTAAGCTCAGCTCAGCTCTGCTCTCGGATCAGGTCAGGCAGGTCAGCTCAGCTCAGCTCTTCCCTCATCTCCACTCGTGCCCTCCTCTCCTGTCCTGCCCCACCCCTGCCCCTTCTTCTCCAATCAGAGCCTAGTATTACTGTTACAATGTAGCCCCATCTGGGCCATGATCGAAAATATCTGAATGAGCTGAATAATTATTTATCGAAAAATGTCACACCTCTCTCTCTTCTCCTCTCATCTCCTCCAATAAGAGCCTAGTATTACTACTGCAATGTAGCACCATCTCGGCTGTCCTCAAAATTATCCTAAATATGTATCAAATAACAGTCCATAGTATCTGAAATGCCTAAAATACTGAAAATGTTGCAAACTATGTTTGCATTACCGACTTCCAAAAAATCGATAATGGACTGGCTCACTCAATATTTAATACTGGAATTACTCTATAACATATTCTCTATAAGCAAAAATCAACATTTTCTTATAAAATATAAATAACAAATTAAGAATATGTATTTGTCAAGCGTGAGTTTTGGCTTAAATACTATTCCATAAACACTTAACACGCAAAATGAAATCAATTGCTGTTTCACATTGCAGCCGCTTACTGTCACCAGCAGATGGCTCCAATGTTAAACAGCGTCATAAGTTCCATCTCCGTACCACAAGTTGTTCTCACTGTCATCAACATATGTTTGCCCTAGTAATAACGTTCAGAATTCGATCTATTGAATACACTTGGTTTAAGATACAACAGAGTTTTAAGTTAATTAGTTTTCACCTCAAAATACATCTGCAAAGCAATAAGTGTGCTATTTATATTATTGCAGTGTTTTATTTTTTCATCACGTTATTTTCCGTCTATAAAACATGATTCACAGCTCTATGTTATCAGGAGGGCGGGGGGAGTGTAGATAGTGTATAACTAGATATGTATAATCGATAACAATTATTGTAAACGACTTGGATCTACTTGAGGTTAAGTATAAGAAATCGTTGTAAGGCTGAAATTCATTATTTTACTTCATTTATGATGAAACTTTCTGTCAGATTAAAACTGAGTGCCAGACCGAGATTCGAAATCAGTACCTTTGCCTTTCGCAGGAAAGTGCTCTACCAACTGAGCTACCCAAGCACGACTCATGACCCGTCTTCACAGCTTTAACTCTGCCAATACGTTGTCTCCAACCTTCCCTCATTTATGATGCTTGTCCAAAATTATCACAATATTCTAAAATGCACCATAAAAAATAATGTTACAAAAATGTTCAAATGTGTGTGAAATCTTATGGGACTTAACTGCTAAGGTCATCAGTCCCTAAGCTTACACACTACTTAACCTAAATTATCCTGAGGACAAAGACACACACCCATGCCCGAGGGAGGACTCGAACCTCCGTCGGGATCAGCCGCACAAAATGGTTCAAATGGCTCTGAGCACTATGGGACTTAACATCTGAGGTCATCAGTCCCCTAGAACTTATAACTACTTAAACCTAACTAACCTAAGGACATCACACACATCCATGCCCGAGGCAGTATTCGAACCTGCGACCGTAGCGGTCGCCCGGTTCCAGACTGAAGCGCGTAGAACCGCTCGGTCACATCGGCCGGGGATCAGCCGCACAGTCCAGGACTGCAGCGCCTCAGACCGCTCGGCTAATCCCGCGCGGTAATTAATGTTACATTCCAAAAGTACCTAAATATGTAAAGTGTATGCAATCTACACAGTAAATGCGGTGTTTATGTTTATTATCACAGTGTTTACATAAAAATTATTTTCCACTCATATTTGTCATGATTATGAGCTCTGAAGTATGTGTGAGGCGGGAGGGGAGACTGAATATAATACAAGTATATAACTAGAAAAATGTAGTAGATGTTTCCTTCGAATTTTTTCCATAGACTGAATACACTTCATGGTTGCTTGGTTGGTTGGTTGTTTGGGCAAGGAGACCAGACTGCGTGGTCATCGGTCTCATCGGTTTAGGGAAGGATGTGGAAGGAAGTCGGACGTGCCCTTTCAGAGGAACCATCCCGGCATTTGCCTGGAGTGATTTAGGGAAATCACGGGAAACCTAAATCAGGATGGCCGGACGCGGGATTGAACCGTCGTCCTCCCGAATGCGAGTCCAGTGTCTAACCACTGCGCCACCTCGCTCGGTACACTTCATGTATTTAGATACTGTTTAGATGTAAACACTATATTCTCTGATATATTTTAGAACATAGTCAAAATTTGGGCGAGAAATATAAATGAGATAAAGTAATTAATTTCTGCCTTACAACATTTTTCTTGTACTTAACATCAAGTAAGCCCAAGTCATACACAATAATTGTTGTCAGTTATATATTTCTAGTTTTACATTATCTACACTCTCCCAATCTCCTGACACATAATTTAGAGCTCTCAATCACGTTTTACAGACAAAAATAACTTGATGGGAAAATAACACTGTGATAATATAAATATCGCACTTGTTTCTTTGCATATGTATTATGAGGACATTTAAAAATATGTGGAACTCATTAACTTAAAGCTCTATTGTATCTTAAACCAAATGTGGCCTACAGATCAAATTTTGAAAGTTTTTACTGGAGTAGACGCATGTTGACGACAATGAGAACAAAACGTGGTACAGAGATGGACCTTATGACTTATAGGAGCCATCTGTTGGTGACTGTAAGCAACTGAGTCGTGAAAGATTTTATTTCGCATTTTCAGAGTTTATGGAATAGTATTTAAGCTAAAACTAATGTTAGATACATATATATACCTGAATGAGATTTTCACTCTGCAGCGGAGTGTGCGCTGATATGAAACTTCCTGGCAGATTAAAACTGTGTGCAGGACCGAGACTCAAACTCGGGAACTTTGCCCTTCGCGGGTGAGTGCTCTCCCAACTGAGCCACCTAAGCACGACTCACACTCCGTCATCACAGCTTTCCTTCTGCCAGTACCTCGTCTCCTACCTTCCAAACTTTACAGAAGCTCTCCTGCGAACCTTTCAGAACTAGTTCTGCTCCGACTATCGTTCACCTTTTGTGTTTCTGGATGGGGCACTCATATGTGGTATGCACGGAATGTTGTTAGACCTGTTCTGCTACCGTCTGTAAATTACAATCTTATTTTTATCTATTTATTTTTAGCCATGTTCTTCCTCTTATTGATTCCCAAATTTACTTTTGCCATTCACAAGGAAGATTACTTACTAAGAAGACTTTATTACCTAATAGGAGATATACAGCATGAAGACATATGTGGTTCTTACTTACTATGATAGAACAGAAGAAGGGAATGAAACCAGAAGCGGAAATGTAACCGCACGGTACGCCAAACTGTATATCCGCCAAAGAGTGGGAGACTCCCTACAGTAGCTAGTTACTGTTATTTTTAAATCGCTTTGCTATCTCTCAGAATTGTCCTTTACGCCCTTGTATAAACTACTTATTTTTAGATCTTTAGTAAGTTTTTACTGCTACTCGCTTATTAATGATAAAACTAGTAAGAAAAGCTTTTGCGTAGTGTCTACTTCTCTTTTTTCCACTTTTTACATTAACATCTGGCACTTTACTACCAAATTCAGTATCCTTCTGCTGATATCTGTCATTCCTCATTACTGTAATAGGCAGTTCCCATGCTTTATTATTATTGCCTTTTTGCTTATATGGAATCTGTTCTATTGTTACTTTATTTATATCAACTGGTATTAACACCTCATGCTGTACTGGGCTAGAAAATTTTCCAGTAACACCTACTATTCTTGAACCACTTTCTTTCATGTCAACTAATTTATTCTCATCAGGAATAGTATCACAGATTTATTGGGGCACAGCACTTACTTCACTACCACTATCAAAATTACAATGCTGTGTTACTTCAGAGATGTCAGTTTCTATAATAGGGTAGGTTAATTTAGTCTGAATAGGTTCTTCACAAGCATCCTCTAATGAATCACTTTCAACCTGTTTCCAGCTAAAGTAGTTTTGATCAGTTGCAAGTACATTCACACTTAAATTTTGGGGTTCATTAATCTCTACGTTTTTAGCTGTCTTTTTCCACCTGTCCACCAATTTCAAATCGAAGCACTTTACGACTCCCTCTGCTTCTGTTTACTGCACATCAGACAAACTATCCTCTAACTCTGAGCAACTGCATCCCTGTGCATCATTCCTATTTATAATAATGTCGTCAGCTTCTTCCATTTGTGTCAAGTCAATACAGCTACTAGGTTCCTTCACCTCATTACTATTGCTACACCCTTCATTCGTCAACTCCTCCTCTTTAAAACTTTGCAAAACTCACTCTACTTCTGCTACCACAGTCTCAGCTTTTAGATTGCCATCATTATCGAAGATGTAAGCTTTTAGCTCATCTTCATCCACATCAGACTCAAACCCGTTAATTACTTCTTCCCTATTATCTATAGTGTATTCTTGTTCTTCTTTGACCCATTCCTACAAAGTATCCAAAATACTGTCCACCATATTATGAGAGTGGTTTACACATCACTGATAGTGTCTGTTCTTATTTCTTCATCCCTGTGTTCTGTTCACGTGTGTTGGCTGACTGTCGTTTGTGTTGTTGTTACTAGCTGTGTTACTGTTACCGCCTGGTGATTGCCAGTTTCCTCATAGACGGGATTTAGTTTCCCACACGCGGCCTGTTGTGTTCATTTGCTACAGCATTAGATATGGTAGCATTTTGTCCGCCTTCTTGTCTCAGTGGCACTGTGTTTACATCTGTGCTTTCGTCGTAATAATTGTTACGAAAGCGTGGTGAGTGTGTCCTCCTCTTCCTCTGTCACAGCCTTGATTTTGATAATTTGTCCTTGTATTCCTAACTTCCATACTTCTAACATTCACGTTCCTGTTGTCCTGATTTTTGTTTAGTACTTGATCGTTAGAAGATCTGTTAGTATGATGCAGCTGCTCATCTGCAGCAGCTATTCTTTCCACCCGCTCTAGATATTCAATGAACTATCTACGTTATCTCTGGGTGCGGAAATGATCCTTTGCTGCCAGTACCAAGGCAGCTTACCTTCTAAACCCATAATAATCATGTCCGGGTCGCTACGTAATGCAGGCAGTAGCAGCAGCTGTGGCGGTGAATATGGCTGCGGGTATCCCATACTGCAGTAGCTACATGGTCGCCGGCAGCTTGCAGGTGTCTTGCAGACCCACGCAGCTCCGTGATGACGCACCGTCTTCTTCTCAGCTCCAGTGGCAGCCGCGATCCAGTGTCATCTTCTGTCCACCTTCCTTCACGATCCCAGTTATCATGGTTGACATCCACAGTTCATTCACCACACTAGTGAGTAAATTAGAACACTGTTCTCGCACTAGTTTCTGCCTATTTCACCTTGGTATCCTGTTAGTGCCTGCCGAGTTCGTTGCTTCCTACCGACCACTTTCAGTGTTCAATCTCGTTGATTTGCTTTCCTTTTCCGGCCTATGCCATATGTGGGGCAGCGGGTGTAATTTAAATAATGTTTAAGTTGTTGTACGTCGCCTTTGTCACGTGAGCCTGGCAACTAATTATGAGGTCAACCAGAAGACGAAGGGAAACATACCTTAGTTTCCAGTCTGCACGGCCACATTCTTGTCCAGCCCACTGAAATAAATGTTTCCATTCTCCTTCCACTTAGCAGGATCAGTACTATGATTTTAAATGGAAGTATGAAGTTCTAGTTAATACATATATTGAGTAAAGTCTCTCGCTTACAACACTTTCAAATCACTATGTTCTATTAACGGTGAATCTTTCTATTCTAACAGCACATTTAGCAGTTCAGAGGCGACCTCTACGGTGCGTTCCTACCAGATTGTCTTTCGCCCTGACTAATAATACTCAAATGGATGTTCAATGTAAATGTTCAAAATTAATGCTCGCCAGAAAAGTGGAAATAATAGTCACCACTTGCCACGCGGATTTATATTTATCACGGACGGCACACTAACAGTTACACTGGCAATTCTAAGCGATCCGGGACGGTGTACAGTCCTCGTGAGTTCACTATACGTTTTTACCGCAAATACGCGATTTGTCAAAGTCCAGCTCTGACGTCATTCGAGGAAGAGCGCGATCCGACGTTTAACAGACGTGGATCTTACAGTGGCTGAGTGCGAAGTGAAGCTTCCTACTTTTTTTCGTGGCAGTTTACTAATACACAGCGTCACCGGTTCAGATCCGGTCCAACTGTCTCGGTGGACAAGTGAGAGGAGACTCAAAGCAACGGCTGAATAACAGCTGAGCATAGCACGTTGAAGGTGTGGTGGTGGAACTTCAAGTTCCGTGCCACCCTCCGACGGTAGAAGTACAGAGGAGCGGTGCAGTAATGCGCCAGCTCTATGGTCAAAGAAAAAAGTGGCTGGACGAGAATAGGCCACTGGTAGTGACTGTACGAAAACGGACAGAAAAACGTAGTCGTATTGCTTCCTACTGCCTCTCGGTCTGTATTTATGTAGGTGCCGCAGCGGACAACCGAGGGAACATCTGTTGTGTAGTGCTTTAACACACGGCAGCAGCCGAAGAACGACTGCTTTCTCGGACACATAATCTCTAATATCATAGTTACGAATTAATTCACAACCTCCTTAATTTTTACATGAATTTAGGTAAGTTGTTTGAAAGCACCGAAAAAGTTTCAGCTTGCATGAATACAAACTTGTATTGGCTGTCTTTAATACTACAGCTCTAAAATTTAGTATACCTCTATTATTTGGAATGTTTTATTATCTGCTTAAACCAAAATTCTCTACTGTTAAAATTACAGGTACTTAATCTTTTACAAATGGGTATATTTTTGTTACAAAAATAGTTTTTACTTAATTACTCAAAAACTATAAGACGTAGCTTAACGTGGTCTCTCAATTATGATTTTTAGGGTGAACTGAAGCATAAACCAAATTTTTATGTTCCTAATTCCAATATTTAACGCCTTCCATTTTTCCTAAAAACGTGGATTCCGGTGTTAAATATTGCTCTTTAGCTTTGAAACATGCACCACTTATTTATGAGCTCTATAGGCACATTCTGACCAAATTCTGGATTTCTAGCTTTATTGTTTAGCGCCACTTATTTTTTTCTTAAAACAGCGTTTTTACGGAAACTATCAAGTCTAGGCACATAAAGACTTGGCATTTGAAACATTACTATACTAAAATATATTTTAACTTCATACCAACCGTTTTTGAAGCTTTGTAGCAGTTCCACAGTAGTTATATTCAGGAATGTGTAATTTTACTGGTAATTTGTTGAGAATACCATCACCTCCTCTAATGCATCACCTAGCATGCACTTTTGCTACTGTGGTGGATGTGGTCCGTGCACCCCAATATACAGCAAATCGTCAGTTTTAATCCAACTGTTTTGTACAGGAGAACCTGCACATTAGAAACTGTAAATACCTTAGTTGATAAGTTTGGCAGACACGATATCGCAAAGATGCTCTTTTACTTTGAAGTACATACTAACTCACATACATGAAATTTTTTTTGCATGGATACAACATTTTAATACGATTGTGTACTGTATCTAGGAGTCCATTACCACAAGCATTAATAGGTCTCATTTTCATCGTGTGATATTTAATTAGAGTATATTTGTCAGCTATTTCTGGGAGGATATTAGCCCATTTGTACGAAACACGAAGATTAACATGCATCCTCATTGGAGCTTTCACTGTTCTGTTCAAACATTCCACGATACTTGCTTCCAGGTGGGTGAATATTGAGTAGTGGTGTATTTCATACTTGTTTGTCACGTTGTTGAAACTTCTATTGTAAAACTTTCCACCATGATCTGATTTAAAGTCGTCTAGAGATCAGTTCGTTCCCATCTGCATCATTTGATCAAACATCTGTTCAACATCTCTCCCTGTTTTTGTGTTCACAGGTAATGCCGAGGCAAATTTGGAATATGTATCAATAAGCATTCAAATATATTTGAACCCTTTATTTGCGTGTGAAAATTGCCCTAGCAGTCTGCCATAAGTCATCCAAACCTTTAATTATGACATGTCTACGAAGGTATTTTTGCGTGTGGATTTGTGTTGCTTTTTATCTACCGTCTCCAGACTTACTCGACAATGCCTCTCTCTCTAAGCTTAGAAACAACCTCATTCGAATTAATTTTATTACCAGTGGAAGCTGATGTCATGAGCTGTCTTAACCAGACTGTTAGCCCGTTGGGATCATCATCGTATATATACTGTAAAAATCAATTGTTCACTCATTTATGCTGAATGTCAATACCATCACCGATGCTATGTTCACCACCTGTTTCAGGTTCTATAACGGACTTGTCTTTCACACTGCTTTGGCGTTTTGGTACTCCGTTTGCTTTCTTATGTACATTATTCAAATACAGTATTTCACGATACATTTCCAGATCTTCAGCTGAATATTTTTTTTTTTGTGTGTCTTAAGAAACTAAGGTTCAGTAGACCAGGTGTCCTTTGAAATTGCCTATGACTGATCTGTATTGTGTTCTTGGTTAAACTTACAGGCTGCGTGCCCATAGCATGTATGGTGTTCCCACGCTGAAGCCGAATATTTTATCTACAGTAGCATCGCTTGATGGTTAATGAAACTGGTAATAGCATTGTCATCAGCACATAATTTTGCCAAGAGCTACCCGAGATGTTCAGTAACTTGCTTAAAGATTTCTCTTAGTGTTTTCTCTCACTCCAGATGTCCTAACCTTAGCTGCTGTAATTTCTCTCAAACAGCCTTCCCTGCCTGGATGACTAGATGCTTAGTCGACATCTAGTTATATACTAATCAGAGTTCTGTGTAGGGTATACCTCAAATTTATTCTTCTGCACCTCCTTTTCAGTGATATCAACATTTACAGTTAAGTCAAATACTTTCTTTTCAGTTACAGTAACTCTTTCATTTAATGTGTTGATCAGTCTCAGAAGAGCCATATAATACATCTCTAGTTCCTTGCGCACACCTCCAACTTTACGTTCGAGAGTCTGAATTATTGCGTCTATGTACAAGCAAATGTTTTGTCTACGTACACCCATTCCATCACAATGAGTGCCCGACATGCGTGCGAATTTGCTCATGGTATAGAGTATGCTGGTGTATATATAACGTATGCTGTTGTATGTATATATAGCGTATGTTGTTGTATGTATATTTATAGAACCTCCTGGTAGTTTCATCTTTACCTACCACCATTCAGTTTTCTTGTTTTATCAATAACGAGATACCCACACGCATACTGTGTATGATTCCAGCAATCTCTGCATGTCTTTATAGATTCAATGAATAACATATCAATACTGCTACATGCCAAACTTGTATAGGACAGTGAGACGGGTAGCTTTTCTAAAGTCCCTGAGCGAAACTATCTCACTGGATTATGGAAAAGTCGACATAAGGTGGCTTCAGCGGGATGTAGAGGGTCAGAGCAGCAAAACATTTTCGTCATATCATATTCGTTATGTGATGAAAGAAATGCTAAGGCGAATGCAACAAACGTTACCAAGAGCTTTTATGAACCAATTCTATGCTATAACAAACTCGTTAAGCAAGAACGGCAGAAGGAAATACGCTGATACCTTCATAATAGCAAGCCCTATGCGGTCATGTCGGTTAAACATTAACCATTAGCCACTCCTTCGCTCCATGAATAGCAGTCAACCGAACAATTTACATGGGAGGGAATAACGGTCCAGCGCAAACACACCTCCATGTTCAGTATTCTCAAATTTCCACGCAATCATGAAAGCTGTCACAACACACACTAAGTATTAATTCACTATTCTGCTGTCTAGAGGACGGCAAAATTAACTCAGATACATACCTGTATTCCAACAGCTCTTTGCATTCGGATGGCTGCTGCAGTTAATGGGAAACGTGAATCAATCCCGCACAAGTCATCGGAGCTGCGGGCCAAGCACACAGACAGAATGATCATACAAATTCGTTCACATATATATTTTATCCCTGTACTTACAACTAAATGTTACTATTGCGGTCTCAGTTGAATGAAACTCGTCAATGAGCGAAGTATCGGAAATATACCCTGCTGACGGCTGTGGCTCTGGATATAAAAATGTTGTGTGATGTTGTGGTCTCCAGTCCTGAGACTGGTTTGATGCAGCTCTCCATGCTACTCTATCCTGTGCAAGCTTCTTCATCTCCCAGTACCTACTGCAACCGACATCCTTCTGAATCTGCTTAGTGTATTCATCTCTTGGTCTCCCTCTACGATTTTTACCCACCACGCTGCCCTCCAATACTAAATTGATGATCCCTCGATGTCTCAGAACATGTCCTACCAACCGATCTCTTCTTCTAGTCAAGTTGTCCACAAGCTCCTCTTCTCCCCAATTCTATTCAATACTTCCTCATTAGTTATGTGATCTACCCATCTAATCTTCAGCATTCTTCTGTAGCACCGCATTTCGAAAGCTTCTATTCTCTTCTTGTCTAAGCTATTTATCGTCCACGTTTCACTTCCATACATGGCTACACTCCATACAAATACTTTCAGAAACGACTTCCTGACATTTAAATGTATACTCGATGTTAACAAATCTTTCTTCTTCAGAAACGCTTTCCTTGCCATTGCCAGTCTACATTTTATATCCTCTCTACTTCGACTATCATCAGTTATTTTGCTCCCCAAATAGCAAAACTCCTTTACTACTTTAAGTGTCTCATGTCCTAATCTAATTCCCTCAGCATCGCTCGACTTACTTCGACTACATTCCATTATCCTCGTTTTGCTTTTGTTGATGTTCATCTTATATCCTCCTTTCAAGACACTGTCCATTCCGTTCAACTGCTCTTGCAAGTCCTTTTCTGTCTCTGACAGAATTACAATGTCATCGGCGAACCTCAAAGTTTTTATTTCTTCTCCATGGATTTTAATACCTACTCCGAACTTTTCTTTTGTTTCCTTTATTGCTTGCTCAGTATGCAGATTGAATAACATTAGGGACACGCTACAACCCTGTCTCACTCCCTTCCCAACCACTGCTTCCTTTTCATGTCCCTTCACTCTTATAACTGCTATTTGCTTTCTGTACAAATTGTAAATAGCCTTTCGCTCTCTGTATTTTACCCCTGCTACTTTCAGAATTTGAAAGAGAGTATTGCAATCAACATTGTCAAAAGCTTTCTCTAAGTCTACAAATGCTAGAAACGTAGGTATACCTTTCCTTAATCTTTCTTCTAAGATAAATCGTAGGGTCAGTATTGCCTCACGTGTTCCAACATTTCTACGGAATCCAAACTGATCTTCCCCGAGGTCGGCTTCTATCAGTTTTTCCATTCGTCTGTAAAGAATTCGCGTTAGTATTTTGGAGCTGTGACTTATTAAACTGATAGTTCGGTAATTTTCACATCTGTCAACACCACCTTTCTTTGGGACTGGGATTATTATATTCTTGTTGAAGTCTGAGGGTATTTCACCTGTCTCATACTTCTTGCTCACCAGATGGTAGAGTTTTGTCAGGACTGGCTCTCCCAAGGCTGTCAGTAGTTCTATTGGAATGTCATCTACACTGGGGGCCTTGTTTCTACTCAGGTCTTTCAGTGATCTGTTAAACTCTTCACGCAATATCATATCTCCCATTTCATCTTCATCTACATCCTCTTCCATTTCCATAATTTTGTCCTCAAGTACATCGCCCTTGTATAGACCCTCTATATACTGCTTCCACCTTTATGCTTTCCCTTCTTTGCTTAGAACTGGATTTCCATCAAAGCTCTTGATATTCATGCAAGTGATTCTCCTTTCTCCAAAGGTCTCTTTAATTTTCCTGTAGGCAGTATCTATCTTACCCCTAGTGAGATAAGCCTCTACATCCTTACATTTGTCCTCTAGCCATCCCTGCTTAGCCATTTTGCACTTCCTGTCGACATCATTTTTGAGACGTTTGTATTCCTTTTTGCCTGCTTCATTTACTGCATTTTAATATTTTCTCCTTTCATCAATTAAATTCTATATTTATTCTGTTACCCAAGGGTTTCTACTAGCCCTGGTCTTTTTACCTATTTGATCCTCTGCTGCCTTCACTACTTCATCCCTCAAAGCTACCCATCCTTCTTCTACTGTATTTCTTTCCCCCATTCCTGTCAATTGTTTCCTTTTCTCTCCCTGACACTCTGTACAACCTCTGGTTAAGTCAGTTTATCCAGGTCCCATCTCCTTAAATTTCCACCTTTTTGCAGTTTCTTCAGTTTTAATCTACAGTTCATAACCAATAGATTGTGGTCAGAGTCAACATCTTCCCCTGGAAATGTCTTACAATTTAAAACCTGGTTCCTAAATCTCTGCCTTACCATTATACAATCTATCTGATACCCTTTAATGTCTTCAGGGTTCTTCCATGTATACAACCTTCTTTCATGATTCTTAAACCAAGTGTTAGCTATGATTAAGTTATGCTCTGCGCAAAATTCTACCAGGCGGCTTCCTCTTTCATTTCTTAGCCCCAATCCATATTCACCTGCTATGTTTCCTTCTCTCCCATTTCCTACTCTTGAATTCCAGTCACCCATGACTATTAAATTTTCATCTCCCTTCACTACCTGAATAATTTCTTTTATCTCGTCATATATTTCATCAATTTCTTCGTCATCTGCAGTTGGCATATAAACTTGTACTACTGTAGTAGGCGTGGGTTTCGTCTCTATCTTGGTCACAATAATTCGTTCACTATGCTGTTTGTAGTAGCTTACCCGTACTCCTGTTTTTTTATTCATTATTAAACCTAATCCTGCATTACCCCTATTTGATTTTGTATTTATAACCCTGTATTCACCTAACCAAAAGTCTTGTTCCTCCTGCCACCGAACTTCACTAATTCCCACTATATCTAACTTTAACCTATCCATTTCCCTTTTTAAATTTTCTAACCTACCTGCCCGATTAAGGGATCTGACATTCCATGCTCCGATCCGTAGAACGCCAGTTTTCTTTCTCCTGATAACGACGTCCTCCTGAGTAGTCACCGCCCGGAGATCCGAATGAGGGACTATTTTACCTCCGGAATATTTTACCCAAGAGGACGCCATCAATCATACAGTAAAGCTGCATGTCCTCGGGAAAAATTATGGATGTAGTTTCCCCTTGCTTTCAGCCATTCGCAGTACCAAAACATAAAGGCCATTTTGGTTAGTGTGACAAGGCCAGATCAGTCGATCATCCAGACTGTTGCCCCTGCAACTACTGAAAAGGCTGCTGCCCCTCTTCAGGAACCACACTTTTGTCTGGCTTCTCAACAGATACCCCTCCGTTGTGGTTGCACCTACGGTACGGCTATTTGTATCGTTGAGGCACGCAAGCCTCCCCACCAACGGCAAGGTCCATGGTTCATGGGGGGGGGGGAATAGAAATATTGGTATCCATTCTTATGACTTGACATACTCCTCCCATACTATCACAGTACTCCACGTCAAATCCATACCTTCCTTATGACTGGACATAGTTATTCCTTTGCACATGTCGGAACAGATACTTTATAAGACTGTTGCTCAAATGCGAACATATCACGCACCCCCTAGTTCTAAGTATAATCCTTCGTCAATAGCTGATCGCTCATGACACGAAGTAATACTGAGAGAAAATCAACCATGGGTGGACATGTCTCATAAGTTTTTCTTTGCGAGTGCTACCACCGTGTCCTAGAAAGAGAGGTTTAACCGCCAGATGTTAAAAATACTCGATCCCAACAACTACTGTATATTACCGCCACAAGCGGTCTTGGTTCTACAGGTGCACACAAGTATCCATGTTAAAAGCAATACTGGATTTGTAAATCGAGGTACGACATTGCCTCTGAATGAAGTGGTTTTTTGTCCGGACATATACCGTGACAGAGATTACAGGAGTATATAGTATCAGACCAGCATTCTGGTTACACGTCGCCAACGGTGCAACCTCGTAATAAAATCACTGAATTTTGGAAGTGATTCGGCTAAGGAATGTAGTATGTAACCGGTATTTGTGACTCCCTCACGTCACCCCAGCAAGATATTTCTATAGTACTTGTAAAGTTTTCTGTCTCTATACTATGTCAGAGGTTCAGTGATATATCCACTGAGTTATAGGCGATGACTGATAGAGAAGGATCACAAACGATAGTACTAGATGATGTACTGATTAAGGTCGTGAGAAAATGTACACTAGCTTCTCAAATCTCTAGTGTTACGCTATCCGCTAGAAATGATTTGGAATCAGGTCTTTCCATTCAAGCATATACCTGTGTTGGATCCTATTTACAGTTCCTTTAATGATTGCAACCAATATTCAATCATATTTTTGGCACTGCAATATCTCGAAACGAGCCACCTTTTTCGAACCTAGCTGTTACAGTAAAATTCCGACGTAGTTTTAGTCATCCCCTGCGAATCTTGCAACTGCTCCCATTTCTACAGCTTTCCGCAAGGGATCATTCCAATTTAAGTCGGAACTGAGCAGAAGTCGGAGAAAGACATATCCACCACCTTCTGCAACCCGTGTAGAAACAGAACGACCTAAGTTTATGCAGCAGGACCATGTTTTGACCATTGCGTGGAAATGCGCACAATGTGGTACATCTCCAAACTAGATACAGGTATTACAGTCCGAAGCAGATCCACGTCCAATCAAATCTATCAGCCCAACACGCTATCATCGTTATTCTTTGCCTCCCCCCTCCCCCCCCCCCCACACAGAGAAAAATTAAGAACTATAGAAGCTCCACTAACTTCATCCGATATAGAACTCACCTAGACACTGTTGGTCACGCGATGACACATAGAGCTGCGCTACGGTCCAGTACGGAGAGAGAGATTTCGTGATGCTCCCCAGAATAGCATTCCTAATGGGACACCCGGTCCATCATCGAATTTACCTGTCAAACTGTTGCTGCTGCCTATGTGGGACGATCGTATTAAATATACAGCTTTTGATCCGTTGCAGAGGGTAGTTTAAAGTTTCATCACCCGTACTGTAGGATGATGAGCGTATCCCACAGACTATACTGTAAGTCGCAAGAAACGCTCCCTGTGACCCTGTCTCGCTGTTTGAAACATTGTTTTCTAACACGCTTTGTACACTGCCATACATTTTGTTTTTCTGCCACGACTTTGAGGTCTGTGTCAGGTCCTAAACTGACATTAAGACGCTCAGATCCATGGCTTCTCACAGAAAACTAGAAATCGCACCATGTAAATCATTTTGTTACTGTGGCTACCATAACACACGACACACGGTGGATGATTTTAAATAAAAGACAGTTACAACATAAGGAAACTAGAGGAGTTTGGCTAGGTTGTGGAGAGTTTCCAAACTAATGTCCAAAACTGATTGACGACATCTACATTTAAACTCATCTGTCACAGTGACAGAATAGATGATGGCTCTGCATTCCCTTTCGACTGATTCCTCATATTGCACTCATGTACGTGATCACTGTTTCGGTGCTAGCAACCCCCAGAAGGTCTCACCCATCCACAAAACTCATTCTCCAACTCAAACAAGCACTATCAGTCAATCATTATGTGGTAACCAACAGCGCGCCAATGCACGGATAGGATGGTCAAGACACAGCTGATTTACTGCAATAAGAAGCATCACAGTTGATAGCGCGAACAATTTTAGCAATTTTAAAGTAATTTCAACACTGGCCAATAATGTGACAGCATGTTTTCCCAATTTCAGTATCATTGCTAAACCGTCACTTCCCTGCTCTGACACTATACAGGGTGAGTCGCCTAACGTTACCGCTGGATATATTTCGTAAACCACATCAAATACTGACGAACCGATTCCACAGACCGAACGTGAGGAGAGGGGCTAGTGTAATTGTTTAATACAAACCATACAAAAATGCACGGAAGTATGTTTTTTAACACAAACCTACGTTTTTTTAAACGTTAGTTTTGTTAGCACATCTGAACATATAAACAAATACGTAATCAGCGTGGTTTGTTGCCATTCCTAGGGAATGAGGCAGAAATCTGTATTAACTTATCACATAGTCCACACCATTCATCCATGGATAATGTTACTTTGAATACTACCACCAGCTAGAACTCCCGATTTGATATACCGGCACTGATGTGCTGGCATCCACTAATGTTCAAACAGTAGGTTTGACTGAACAGCGTTATTTCCATGTCAGGTAGCTGATGCTGTAATGGCTTCACTTCACCTGCAAGGAAACATGCATTATTGGCTAAGCATTTCTTTTTTCAAACAGTAAGTGTGACTGAACAACATTATTTCCATGTCAGGTGGCTGTTGCTGTAATAGCTTCTCCTCACCCCTATGCATCACCGTCAGTGTTAATATTTACTCTGCCTTGCTGCAGCAAGTGTTGATATACATCTTGACATCCTTACCATTTCACGTTTCTCATACAAGAGGTTGAACTGTTTCTTGGTTGCTGTAAATACATACTATTTAGGTCCTCTACTGGCATTATTATTATTTACCTACGTCTATGCATGAGAGGTGAAATCATTTGGGATGGTATTCTGAGTGGTGTGCTGAAGTTGTGGCTGTAGTGATGATGTGCCGAATATCACACTCATTGCTGATAAGCACCTCAGAGGCAGAGGCAGTGCAGCATGTTCACCACTGTACATTTAAAGCTCAAAAGCTGCAGATCTGTAGGACATATTTATTTGCAATATTTATTGCTGCTGCTCCCGTGAGAACTGGTAATTTCCATGAAATTATACACACTTATTTAATCAATAATTATTTCTTACATAGTTGCTGAAAATATCATCATTACAATTTCCAGAACACCACAACAACAGCAAGATGACAACACATATGCCAATTAACAGATAAGTAAGCCCTGATGCTGATGTCTGCACATTCTGCGCTTGTATGCCCAGTGACCCACTACTGCGACTGATGGCATATGTCTATAGGTTTTCAGAGTCTTGTCAAATGTGCTTTATTCATAGATGCAATTGGAAATTTTAGCTCTCCTCCAAGTCTTTCAGCAAGGACATGCCAACTGCAGATGACTTAGAAGGCTGAAGGAATGGACACTGAATACTGGTTTTATGTTTTCACTATAACAGCTTTTTGTGTTATTTTTAACCATCCTCATCATACTTTTGACCTTCCAAAACTTAATTTGAGGGGCATAATTTCAACTTTTAAAGAATCAGTGACTTATCTGTGCCATACTTTTGGTCAGAAGCCTATATAGCTACCATATCTGAAGGACTTGAGAATTCAGTCTTCCAAAACTCTTGTTTTAATATTTGTTGCTCACCAGGTATGGGGAGCAGACCTAGTATGTATGCTCCAGTATTATATGACTCTTTCCAGTCCTGGCATGATTATGGATTCATACTGAATGGGTCTGCTAGACCATCATACCTTAATTTACACAATACGGTTTACTATGAGGGAATAGTGTCAGCTACATGGGCGTTTAGAATGGTGTACAGTCCTTCTTTGGTGCTGAATATGACCAACCATCATTTCACATCAGGCGACAAACAGTACAAACATAACAAAATGTAGTCTATACTGCAGGCACTTGCATACCATACTACTGCTCACTTCAGGTTACATGACTGTGATAACTTAAGCAGACGGCAGCATTTGCAGGTAACATGTTGTCTGTTGTAAGCAGTGCCTCAAGAAGTGTTATAGAAGGCAAATGTAATACAGTGCACCATGAACTAAAAGGATGGTGTCAAATTGTCACAGCACCTCACATAAACACACACCTTTGCTGGATGGCAACGTAGCAAAAAATTATAGGATCAAATTAAATGATATACCAATTAGAAGTGCAGCAACAGGATGTCCAGGGATATTACTGGATGAACATCATAATTTTATCTATCATATTGAGGAGATCAGCAGAAAAGATAAAAATGTGACAAACAAAATTATAACCATTGCAAATAGGCAGTTTTGGCTTCCCTTGAAAATAATTTGACCATACAGCCAATCTATTTTTAGCATTTGTTGTAGGATCCATTGTAACATTTGGTATCATATATTGCAGTTTGTAAAGCCAGTGTCATTAGTCAGAAAAGTTCAATGGGGAGTGTTACTAAGATTAATGGGTGTCCATTGCATTATTCCAAATGACACATTGCTAATAATTCTAGGCTGACTGGTGCTGGTTTTGAGCTTAAAGAAGGCTAAACATATAAATTCACCAGTTCCCAATCAAACCCACCCCCCTCTCCCATGCTTCCCCCCCCCCCCCCCCCCCCACTCCCCACCCCCGCACCCCTTAGGACAGAATTAGTGCACTTCATCTATTTGTGTCTCAAGTTAAGTTGATGAGCAAGTGTCAGATACAGAAAGCTGACAAAAAATGTGGAAAGCCCAAAACACAATACATGCCCAATATGGTGTAGGAAACCTGTTGGCATTCAAAATAACTTCTATTCATCTCAGAATGGATAAATACTGGTCTTGTTTGGTTATCAAGGGAATCTTATACCATACCTCCTGCAAAACAGTGGCAAATTCAGGTAATGATGATGGAAGTGGGTAGCGATTAAGCACCCACCTCTCCAAAGTAGATCACAAGGGCTCAATAAGATCAACATTTTGTAACTTTGGTGCCCAAGCGAGATGTAACAATTCATCCTAGTGCTTACAAAATTGAGCTTCATGGACAGGAGCCCTGTTGTCTTCAAACACAGCATCACCATTGGAGAACAAAAACTGTACTATAGATCAATCTGATCAGCCACAATGGTCACATAACCCTTGGTGGCAATGTAGGCTTGCAGAATAACCACAGAGCCCATGGAATACCACAATATGGCTGCCCAAATAATCACTGAATGTCCATGATGTTTTACTCTTGGCATGTAAACTCAGTCAGAAACTGGAAACACTGTGAAACAAGACTCATCCAATGAAATTACTTTCTTCCATTGCTTCATAGTCCAGGTTTTATGGTTCTGGCATCACGTTTTCCTGTTACAGGCTTATGCATCACTGATGTGTGGTTTTGGAATTCCAGCTTTCTCTGGAAGTTCCAGCTTAAGAGGCTCTCTTCATGTTATTTTGGTGCTGACAGGGTTCACAAGTGTGACATTCAGTCCTGTGTTCGCATTTGCAGTTATCATCCTCTTATTTTATGTCACAGTCCTCTTCAGTGACTATGTATTGTGATCACTTAACACTCACTTACATCCATGTTGTGGCCTCCTGTATGTAGTATAAACCTTCAGTGCAGTGGATCTTGAAATACCAAACACATTGGCTTCCATTGTTTGAGAAGCACATACCATATGAACACCATGAATTATTGCATGTTTGAATTCACTCAGCTCTGACATAATGCACTCACAACTACACAGAACATTGTTCTGACCATGACTGACACTTAGAAACAAGGCATTCCAGCAGGAAAATAGTACTGAATGCACAGGACACTCTTCTCTTGCTACATCTTCATAGGACATTATGCTTGGTACTGTGGCACTCTGAAATAACAGGAAAAGAGCAAGCTGATTTAGAAATTAAGGAGACCTGTAGGGGTGACAGAGATGAACATGTTGGTTTTCCCTTATAGGATATGGCTGTTAAGGCAATAGCTTATGCACAAATGGGAAGAAGAGTGTCTGAAGGTGAGAGAAGGCAAGCTACAAATGTGAAACGAAATGTCCATCGATGATGTTTCTCCTCTTGGCCAGAGAGATGAGATGTGGTCTTCCTTACCTGTCTTATATAGGACATAGTGCCTTTCATTCCAGCAGAAGGATGCACCCATTTGTAGTGCCTGTAGTATACGCATTCCAGTACATAATATTTTAACAGAGTGTATTTTACATAGGCCTACTGATTTGAGAACAGCAACAATTTTAAGTAGGGACCTGCTCTCTACCTTAGCTGATGATGTGAGTGTGGTACAGGTTTCAAAATGTTGTGAATTATCCACACTCCTGCCTAAACTCTTAGGTTGGAAGTCTTATTGTATTTGAAAGTGGCTGGATTAACAATTTTAAGTCAGTGGGGTGCAAAAGACATAACTTTTGTGCACCAAATTAACAACAAATTACAATAGAGCATTGATTATCCAAAGTAATTGGGGGACATGGGTGTTTGGAAAACCGATTTGTTCGGATGATCGAACTGTACATGTTTATTTGCCAAAAAGACGTACTGTCCAGTAAATTTATTCATAAAAAAGGCATCTCTTTTAGTATTACAAATTAACATACAAAGGCAACTTCAGTAGGAATATATAGTATGTGGCATAGTTTGTTAAACAAAAATATATACATATTACATACGCATTTTGCATGAACAATACACATGCGGTTTTTTACTTTTACAAATGACGAACATAGGCAGTCGGTGACTTCCAGTAGCATTAGCACAAGGCAAAGCTGTAATACGGTCCTTGTTTGTTTTAGGACCAGATGCTGCTAATTCATGACGTGAAACAAGAGTTTTTCTCGGTAAAGCTTTCCAGTTAAGTCCAGTTTTGTCAGCATTGTAAACGTTTTCGAGAGCATAATCTTCTTCCCTTAATACGTCCCTTAGTTTGACTTTGAAAGAACCAGCTGCTGAAGAATCAGCCATCAGTTTTTCTCCCTGTATTGTAAGCTCATGAATGCCATGTCTTGACTTGAAGCGTTTTAACCAGCCCGTGCTCGCTTTAAAGTTCGAAGGCCCTCCAAGTTTTTCGTTGAACTGCATTGCCTTCTCACACAGAATGGGACCTGAGATAGGTTCTCCTTGCGATCTCTTTTGTGTAAACCACTTGTAAACAGCGACATCTAGATCTGTGTTTGTGGCGAGCATCATAGTTTTACGGCTTGTTGATCCATCAGTAGAATCGAGAATAGCTATAACATTTGCTATGCTCGTCTTTTGTTTTTTTATATCCGTAATTGTCAACTTCCCCACCTTGTACTCACTGGATAAAGTGGTTGCAGATTCACCTTCTTCTAACCTTTTAATAATCTCGTACTTGTCCCTCATAGAAAAGACAACACGTTTGCGTTAAAGCATTTAGTATCGTCAAGTTCACTTCTTCACGCAGCAGCACACAAGTGGTCGTAACAGAGAACAGAAGGTGACTGTTTGCACTGTGAGAAGCTCTTCTTGGGGGCGTGCAATCCTTCAAACTGCGCAGAGTGGCACGCCTCAACTCTAAGCTGGCACAGCTGTTGCTGTGAACAGCTTTGATACTGCCGCTACTTCTACTGCCAGTGCCAAGCCGACAGAAGTGTGCTGATTGTTGAAACACAGTGACTGGCGGCTTGGATGGTCAGCAGTGCCTTGTGAAGGCAACATTAGAAGCAATGTTCCGCCAGCGGAAACTTGGTTTGGGAGTGAGGGGGATGATGGACAGTAGCGTGGGAGAGTAACAGGTGTGAGCAAGTACACAGTTCGGTTAAGCGGTCGTTCGGTTGACCGATGTTTGGATAATCGACTTAAGGGTGATGAGTAACACTAAATGACACAAGTATTTTGCAAGTGCTAGACCTGCATGAGAAAGCTACTGAGCTGATCTGTAGCACTGCATACTTCTTGAGGTAACATACTTGTAATAATGACTGTGTGAAGTAAACAGTTACTGGCAGTAAGGCATTCTTTAATGTTAAATAATTATTCTGCCTATTTAATTGCAAAGTACTGGTATTGACTCAATAGGAACAGTCATGTGTGCCTGCTTGTCTTAGTTATTTGCCAAGTGTGTAGGAGGAACTGCAGTTGCAGCAGGGAATTTGTCTACAGTCAGTGTTTGGTGTGGAAGGCATTGTCACAGAGATAGTGTTACAATATTAGAATTTGGCTATAAAACTTCTCACAATACACCATTTTGATCAGAAAATGTAGTGCATCAATAATGATTGACCTATGGCAGAAAGCAATTTCTATGTTTTAATTTTTTCTGGTACTTGGAATGATGGAAGCGTAGATATGCTTTTGTTGTATGTTGCTTCATTATAGCTGTGAAGGACTAGCTATTAATTTTAATTTTTCATATTTATGGAATAATGCTTTTTCAGAATGGCTTCCATAAGAGCAAGTTCCCAAAGTATTTATCGTTTCAGGAAATTCAAAAACTCACAACCTTTAGATTAGACTATCTAATTATTAGAAGAAGAGGCAATACCTACTGAAGAGGGCAGATGAGTGATTCTCACAGACATGATTAGCAGGCTTAGAAGGTACACACTATTCTCTATAACACCCCATTTGTGTCAAAATATGGATTACCACCCAGTGTGTATCTTTACAGTGACAGCCCTAAGACAGTATGTGGAGATAAATCTTATAGACCCATATTTTCATTTTTGCAATGTATATTTTGTGACAACTTTACAAAACGTTGTTATATGTTTCATGCTTTGATAGGGAATCAGGTTTTATATACTTTTATATGGTCTTCAATGCTGTAACAAAGTAGAAATGAGCCATCCAAACTTTCTATGGCATTATTATCAGACACTGTGCATATTGCTACTAAAATGCCACAAAGGTTATGGGTGTTGGACATAACCTACTTGACAGTCAATTGGCATTTATGATTTAAAGTCACTTTAAATAACAGTCCGAGTGTTATATTGCCTGCATTTATTGTAAATTAATGCTATTGTAAAACTTGTTAGTAATCATAATCTGAAAATCATTTCAGGGAAAGAGCAAATTTTTTATCAAGTTTCACTGTTGTCCTAATAGATACCTACCTCATCTTGGTTGTGAATTGCTTCATTTCTAAAATGCTACTGGCAATACTTGCAGCCTATCAAACCTATAACTTAAAAGAAAACAAACAACTTAGTTTAAAATTATTTGAATACTGTTCTGTGAAATATTGCATCAGGAACAATGCATCTCAACTTTGTTTACTGTTATTGGACAAAGGATAAGTTAATTGCTGTTTGTAAACAGCAGAAAATCTCCCTGACTACTGTCGAGTGACTGGAAGCTGCTATGAATGGGTGTGCTGGAAGGGATACTGAGAATCATGTACCACAGATACCAAACATACATCACATACTATCTTCTCCTGTGGATGCTGTCACTTTTGCAATATATATAGGTCCTATCACTACTTGGCCACTTGACAGTGAGTGGCATGTAATGTTATGTCTGTGCATCCTGCACAGAGTAGACACAGGCCAAGGAGATCTCAGAGTTTTACACCAATTTCTCTAACCAACAAGTTAGAGGTGGAAGGGCAAACACAAAAGGGTAATGATCTCTTTATCATCAGCAGGTCAAATGTATGGAAAATAATGGTACACTTTAGGAAAATGGTAGCAAGGCTTGGGAAGAAACGATGTCTGCTGCATGGGTCCCGAAATCATTTTTGGATCATTCTAATGTCTGGCGGAGAAAGCTGAGAATACCAAACTTGCTCTCAGAGTTTCAACAAATCTCACAATCTGCAGAATTTTTCTAGAACAGATCATGGACACCAGGTTCTCAGTCTAGTGTAAGGATTGAACCACAGTCTGTGAAGGTTCTGTGACAAGCTAGGCTGTGATTTTCTAGACTTGAACCATAAGGTTGAGAACTGCAAGGTCTCCCTAAATGGGTGAGGTGTGCACAACACACCAGAGGCTGCTACCAGGTAGCTGACTGTGTGTGGGGTGCACACAACATATATTATTATTGTTATTATTTTAGATTAGGCAACTCTCCATGATGTCCATATAACAAAAGCTGTGGAAGACCCAGAAGTATCTGTGTGAGATCCAAAGGAATACCACCCGTAGGTGATAGTATTGAAATCCTAGTGGATAACTGCTGAAACATTCCTAACATAGTGCCAGAGTTTGAAGTGTCCCTAAAAAGCATTGAAGTTCACATAATACGAGGTACAGATAGCTGGTTAAAACCTGAAGTTCACAGCAGTGAGATTTTAGGGGAAAATTTAAGTGTATATCTAAAGGATAGGCTACTGGGAAATGAAGTGGCGTATTTGTCACCATAGACAACAAATTCAGATCCACCATGGTAGCAATTAAAGTTGCTTGTGACGGTGTTTGGACAAGACTCACTATAGGTGTGAGCTTAAAATTATAACTGGATCCTTCTACCAGCCACCCGACTCACCTCCTGATGTAACCAAAAACTTTAGAGAAACCCTCATTTTGCTTGTACATAAGTTCCCCAGTCATACCATAATGATGACTCTCATCATCAAACAATCAATCAGCATAATTATAGTTTTGTTAGTAGTGTGTGTGTAATAATACATCCTGTGAAATGTTACTGAGTGCCTTCTGTGAAAACTATTTAGAATAGATAGTTTGGAAACCCCACTCATGATGGAAATATATTAGATCTAATGGAAACAAATAGAGTAGACCTATTTTGTAAATCCTCCTTGAAACTGATATTAGTAAGCATGAGGAAGTTGTATCAATAATGATTACCAAGACAGAAAGACAACTAAAACAGGTAGAAAGATTTGTATGTTCAGTAAACTAGATAAAGAAGCAGTAGTGATATCTCAGAAAAGGAACTTTCAACAATTAGTTTAGGACAAAAGCATGTAGAATAACTGTGACTCAAGTTTAAAAGAATAGTTGATCATGTACTGGACATATATGTGCCCAGTAGATCAGTTTATGTTAGGAGGTACCATCCGTGGTAACAGTTAGTATACAGAAACAAAGATTACTGTATAATAGGAGTAAAACAAAGCATAGGGGTAGAAATAGAGACAGTTTGAATTAAATAATTTTACTTTCAGCTGAGCAATGCATGAAGTCTTCAGTGAATACCATAGCAGAATACTATCAAAATATCTCGCTTGCAACTCAAAGAAATTCTGGTAATTTATAAAAGCAATTAGTGGCATGAACGTTAACGTCCAGTCACTCAAGGACAAGACAGGAACTGAAACTGGGGGTAGAAAAGCAAAAGCAGAAATTCTTAATTCCATTTTCAAATGTTCCTTTATAAGAGAAAACTCAGGAATACTGCCTCAATGTAATTCTCGTGCCATTGAAAAGATGAACAAAATAGATATGAGTGTCAAAAGTGTTGAGAAACAGCTGAAGGCAATACAAATGAATGAAGCCACAGGACCTGAAGGAATCCTTATCAGATTCTGTACAGAATTTGTGGCTAATTTAGCCCCTCTTCTAACTAAAATCTATCATAATACCCTCAAACAAAAATCCATGCCCAGTAGTTGGAGTGAAGCACAGATCACATCTGTTGACAAAAAGGGTATCTTAAGCAATCCACAAAACTACCATCCAGTATCCTTGACATCCATTTGTCATATAATCTTAAAACATATTCTGAATTCAAACGTATTGAGATACCTAGAACAGAATGACCTCCTCCATACCAACCAGCACAGATCCCTTAAACACTGATTATATGAAACAGAACTCACACTATTCTCACATGACATTCTGAAAGCCATGGTTCAAGGCAATATGGTAGGCACATAATTTCTTGATTTATAAGAAACATGTGACTCAGTGCCACAATCACAGAAGAGACAAACAAACTGGTATAGGCATGCGTATTCAAATACAGAGATATGTAAACAGGCAGAATATGGTGCTGCAGTCGGCAACACCTATATAAGACCACAAGTGTCTGGCATGGTTGTTAGATCAGTTACTGCTGCTATAGTGGCAGGTTATCAAGATTTAAGTGAGTCTGAACATGATGTTACAGTTGGCACATGAGCATTGAGACCCAGAATCGCTTAGGCAGTAGTGATGAAGTGAGTTTTTTACCATATGACCATTTCATGAGTGTACCATGAATATCAGGAATCTGGTAAAACATCAAATCTCTGACATTGCTGCAGCCAGAAAAATATCCTGCAAGAATGGGACCAATGACAACTGAAGAGAATCCTTCAACATTACAGAAGTGCAACAATTCTGCATATCACTACAGATTTCAATGATGGGCCATCAACAAGTGTCAGCATGCAAACCATTCAACAAAACATCATCAATATGGGCTTCTGAGCTGAAGGCCCACTCATGTACCCTTGATGACTGCACAACACAAAGCTTTATGCTGAAATGTTGATGGCTGGAAACATGTTACCCGGTCAGATGAGTCTCATTTCAAATTGTATCAAGCAGATGGATATGTATGGGTATGGAGACAACATCATGAATCTATGGACCCCACATGTCAGCAGGGGACTTCTTGAGCTGCTGGAGGCTCTGTAATGGTGTGTGGCATGAGCATTTGGAGTGATATGTGACCCCCTGATATGTCCAGATGTGACTCTGATAGGTGACATGTACGTAAGCATCCCTACTGATCACCTGCATCCTTTCATGTCCATTGTGCAACCCGATGGACTTGGACAATTCCAGCAGGACATTGCAACTCCCCACACATCCGGAATTGCTACAGAGTGGCTCCAGGAACACTCTTCTGAATTTAAGCACTTCCGCTGGTAACCAAACTCTGCAGAAATGAACATTATTGAGCATATATGGGATGCCTTGCAACATGCTGTTCAGAAAAGATCTCCACCCTCTCATACTCTTACAGATTTATGGACAGCCCTGCAGGATTCATGGTGTCATTCCCTCCAGCACTATGTCAGATATTAGTCGAGTCCATGCCATGTCATGTTGCAGCACTTTTGTGTGCTCACGGGGCAATACACAATATTAGGCAGGTGTGTCAGTTTCTGTGGCTCTTCAGTGTATATGCTTCTTGTCAAAAGTACCATCAAATGGGGTATCAAGCAAAATCTGTGACTGGACTGAAAGGCTTGTTGGTGGGGAAGATACAGCATATTATCTTGGATGGAGAGTCGTCAACAAATGTAGAAGTAACTTTGGGAGTGCCCCAGGAAAGTGTATTGGGTATATTACTGACCTTGAGGACAATAGTAATTGTAACCTCAGACGTTTTGCTGATGATGCAATCACCTATAATGAAGGACTGTCTGAAACAAGCTGCACAAATATCCTGTCAGACACTGATAAAATTTCAAAATGATGCAAAGAGTGGCAACTTACATTAACTGTTCATAAATGTATAATTGTACACTTGAAAAAAAAAAAAAAACAAAAACAAAAAAAAAGTGTCCGGAGTCTGTACTACCACTGAGCCCCAGTTGATATCGGTCAGTTCATACAAATACCATGGGGTATGAAATGGAACAAAAATGGTTCAAATGGCTCTGAGTACTATGGGACTTAACATCTGAGATCATCAGTCCCCTATGAAACGGAACAGTCACATAGGCTCAGTTGTGGGTGAAGCAGGCGGTGGACTTCAGTTTATTGGTAGAATAGTAGTGAAATGTAATCAGTCTATAAAGGAGATACCGGTAGCTTATGAATCACTCATGTTACCCATCCTAGAATATTACTGAAATGTGATGATTAGGACCTGTGCCAAATAGAACTAACAGCGCACGTTAAACATATACAGAGAACGGCATCACAAATGATCAAAGTTTGTTTCACCTGTGGAAGAGTGTAATGGAGATGTGGAAAGAGCTTAACAGGCAGACTCTTCAATATAAAAAAATGGCTCTGAGCACTATGGGACTTAACATCTATGGTCATCAGTCCCCTAGAACTTAGAACTACGTAAACCTAACTAACCTAAGGACATCACGCAACACCCAGTCATCACGAGGCAGAGAAAATCCCTGACCCCGCCGGGAATCGAACCCGGGAACCCGGGCGTGGGAAGCGAGAACACTACTGCACGACCACTAGCTGCGGACTCTTCAATATAGAGGTAAACTATCCTGAGAAAGCCTACTTACAAAATTTCAAGAACCAGCTTTAAATGATGACTTTACTACTATACTATAAGCCCTTCATAGGGATCATAAGACAAGATTAGATTAATTACAGCACTCACAGAGGCATTTAGACAGTCATTCTTTCCATGCTCCATACATGTATGGAATGGGAAAAGCACTAATAATTGTTCTGGACTTCACAGTGATTTGCAGAATACAGATGTAGATGTAGAAAGGGGTCACATGGAGTTAAAGTAGTTTACTCTGCAGCTATAAACTAAGGGACATCAAACCTTGATGGGGGCTATTGTGACTAGATCTGATATAACAGAGCTTTACTTCAAGCAGATTTCTCCAGTGTTAGTTGCTGTGTGTGTGCATGACCTCATTAGATAGTGATGTACTAAAAATACTATTAATCTCCTGCAATTTCTAGAACCTTCTCAGATCAAAGTAAATGATAATTTTGAAAAATTTTCATACTGCATAATATTGCAGAGCAGGGACAAAGATCCATGGCACTATTCCCATGCCTAATAAACATTTCAACAAAATCAGAAAAAGTGTATTTTAAAATAAGTGCATTCGGATTTGCATTAGCCAGTTAGTTCACAAACTAATCACAAATTTTTCTCCAAAATTGGTTGTTTTCTATAACTCCAGGAGCAATGCAACTAATCACTGACACACAAGTTGTGCAGTGACCAAAGGTTTTGTTAATGCATGCTTCCATAGTGAATTTCACTGATGAAATCTTCTCAGGTAATAGTTTTATCTCAAAACAATGTTTTGAAAAATTTCTACTTCTCATGTGGGGTTTGTTGAGGTCTTTCAGCACCATGATCAGTGGGTAAACACTGCTGTGAGGCACATTAACACTGAGCTGAACATGATGCTCCAGACACCAGCAAAATCTCACATAAGTGTTGTTCCAGTAAATGCTATTGGTAGGTGGGGATACACTACACATGGCCTGCATGTGAATAGGCTGGGGAAAAATGAGTTAACTTCTCTATTAGCAGAAACTGCAAGGGGGTCCATAGTCACACAAGGGGTGATCCCTGTGGTTAATGGGTCCAGGCAGACAGGTTTTTTAGGTTAAAGCCAAAGTCGAGACATATGGCCATCAAGGTAAATAGAATAAAAGAAACATCATGTACAGTAAATGGGGGTAAAGCTGAGGGCAGTATCAACTTACTTCATCAAATAAAGTAGATGAGCTATTTGTGTGTTCAGATGATCTCAAAAACAAGAATGAGATTGATATACTCTGTCTGAACACCATGTAACTGTGGGCATGGATAGTGTCAGTATAAGTGGGTATAATTTAGCATCATACACTTGTAGATCTAGGATGGAAAAGGAGGAGTTGCCATTTTCATAAAGTAAGGATATAAATGCAAAACTGTAGAAGTAATCAAATTCTGTATTGATCAGCACTTTCTGCATCTACATCCATACTCAGCAAGCCACCTGACAATGTGTGGCGGAGGGTACCTTGAGTACCTGTATTGGTTCTCCCTTCTATTCCCGTCTTGTATTGTTAGTGGAAAGAAAGATTGTCAGTATGCCTTTGTGTGGGCTCTAATCTCTCTGATTTTATCCTCATGGTCTCTTTGCAAGATATACGTAGGAGGGAGCAATATACTGCTTGACTCCTCGGTGAAGGTATGTTCTCGAAACTTCAACAAAAGCCCGTACTGAGCTAATGAGTGTCTCTCTTGCAGTCTTCCACTGGAGTTTATCTATCATCTCCAGAATGCTTTTGCAATTACTAAATGATCCTGCAATGAAGGATGCTGCTCTCCGTTGGATCTTCTCTATCTCTTCTATCAACCCTATCTGGTACGGATTCCACACCTGTGAGCAGTATTCAAGCAGTGGGTGAACAAGTGTACTGTAGCCTACTTCCTTTGTTTTTGGACTGCATTTCCTTAGGATTCTTCCAATGAATCTCAGTCTGGCATCTGCTTTACTGATGATTAATTTTATATGGTCATTCCATTTTAAATCACTCCTAATGCCTACTCCCAGATAATTTATGGAATTAACTGCTTCCAATTGCTGACCTGCTATATTGTAGCTACATGATAAAGGAGCTTTCTCTCTATGTATTTGCAGCACATTACACTTGTCTACATTGAGACTCAATTGCCATTCCCTGCACCATGTGTCAATTCGTTGCAGATCCTCCTGCATTTCAGTACAATTTTCCATTTTTACAACCTCTTGATGCACTACAGCATCATCTGTAAAAAGCCTCAGTGAACTTCTGATGTTATCCAAAAGGTCATTTATATATATTGTGAATAGCAATGGTCCCACGACACTCCCCTGCGGCACACCTGCAATCACCCTTACTTCAGAAGACTTCTCTCCATTGAGAATGACATGCTGCATTATGTTATCTAGGAACTCTTCAATCCAATCACACAATAGGTCTGATAGTCCATATGCTCTTAGTCTGTTCATTAAGTGACTGTGGGGAACTGTATCAAACGCCTTGCAGAAGTCAAGAAACACGGCATCCACCTGGGAACCCGTTGTCTATGGCCCTCTGAGTCTCATGGATGAATAGCACGAGCTGGGTTTCACACGATTGTCTTTTTCAAAACCCATGCTGATTCCTACAGAGTAGATTTCTATTCTCCAGAAAAGTCATTATACTTGAATATAATATGTGTTCCAAAATTATACAACTGATCAATGTTAGAGATATAGGTCTATAGTTCTGCACATCTGTTCGACGTCCCTTCTTGAAAACAGGGGTGACCTGTGTCCTTTTCCAATCTTTTGGAATGCTATGCTCTTCTAGAGACCTATGGTACACTGCTGCGAGAAGAATGGCAAGTTCCTTCACACACTCTGTGTAAAATCGAACTGGTATCCTATCAGGTCCAGCAGCCTTTCCTCTTTTGAGCTATTTTAATTGTTTTTCTATCCCTCTGTCATCTATTTTGATATCTACCATTTTGTCATCTGTTAAACAGTCTAGAGAAAGAACTACAGCACAGTCTTCCCCTATGAAACAGCTTTGGAAAAAGACATTTAGTATTTCAACCTTTAATCTGTCATCCTCTGTTTCAATACCATTTTGATCACAGAGTGTTTGGACGTTTTGTTTTGATCCACCTACCGCTTTGACATAAGATCAGAATTTCTTAGGATTTTCTGCCAAGTCAGTACATAGAACTTTATTTTCGAATTAGTTGAACAGCTCTCATGTAGCCCTCCTCACCCTACATTTTGTTTAGTGTAATTTTTGTTTGTTTGCAAGGCTTTGGCTGTGTTTGTGTTTGCTGTGAAGTTCCCTTTGCTTCAGTAGCAGTTTTCTAACTTGGTTGTTGTACCATGGTGGCTCTTTTCCATCTCTTACAATCTTGCTTGGCACATACTCAGCTAATGCATATTGTATGATGGTTTTCAAATTTGTCCACTGATCCTCAACACTATCTGTAGTTGAGATAAAACTTTTGTGTTGAGCTATCAAGTACTATGAAATCTGCTTTTTGTCACTTTTACTAAACAGAAAAATCTTCCTACCCTTTTTAATATTTCTATTTACAGCTGAAATCACTACTGTAACCGCTTTATGATAGCTGATTCCCTGTTCTGTGTTAACTGTTTCAAATAGTTTGGGTCTGTTTGTCACCAGAAGGCCTAATATGTTATTGCCACGAATCAGTTTGCTGTTTAACTGCTCAAGGTAGTTTTCAGATAATGCACTTAAAAAAATTTCACTGGATTCTTTGTCCCTGCGACCCGTTATAAATGTTTGAGTCTCCCAGTCTATATCTAAAATCTCCACCCAAAACTATAACACAGCCGGAAAATCTACTCAAAACATTTTCCAAATTTTCCTTCACGTGTTCTGCCACAACAATTGATGAGCCAGGGTGCCTATAGAGACATCCAATTACCATGTTTGAGCCTGCTTTAACCGTGACCTTCACCCAAATTATTTCTCATTTTGAATCTCCGTCAATTTCCTTTGATACTATTGTACTTTTTATCGCTATAAACTTGCCTCCCCCTCCACTGTCAAGCCTGTCTCTACGTTATACATTCCAATCTGAGTTTAGAATTTCATCACTGTTTACATCTGATTTCAGCCAACTTTCCGTCCCTATTACTAAGTGGGCATTGTGACCATTTATTAATGAGAGCAGTTCTGGGACCTTTCTATAGATGCTCCTGCAGTTTACTATTACCACATTAATATTGTCATTCCCTGTTGCATTTTGCCTACTGCTACCTTGTTGCATCTCAAGAGGCATCTTGTTGGGCCTAGGGAGGGAATTCTCAAACCTAAAAAACCCACATGTGCACTCCACACAACCTCTACCACCCTTGTAGCCGCTTCCTGAATGTAGTGCATGCCTGACCTATTCAGGGGGACCCTTCATTTCTCCACCCGATAGTGGAGGTTGAGAAATTTGCTCCCCAGATCTCCGCAGAATCCTCTGAGCCTCTGGTTTAAGCCTTCCACTTGGCTCCAAACCAGAGGACCATGATCGGTTCTGGGAATGACACTATAAATAGTTAGCTCAGATTCCACCCTACGAGCGAGGCTTTCCATCTTCACCAACTCTGCCAACCTCCTGTATGAACTGAGGATGACCTCTGAACCCAGATGGCAGGATTCATTGGTGCCAACATGAGCAACAATTTGCAGTCGGGTGCACCCAGTGCTCTCTATCGCCGCCAGCAGTGCCTCCTTCACATCTCGGATGAGACCCCCCAGCAAGCAGACAGAGTGAACACTGGCCTTCTTCCCCGGCCTTTCCACTATTTCCATAAGGGTCTCCATCACCCGCCTAACATTGGAGCTCCCAATCACTAATAAACCCCTCCCCCCGTGCGTCTGCTCAGACCTTGCTGAAGGAGTGGCCACATGTCCACTCACAGGCAGAGTCGGTGATGCCACAAGGCGAGCCTCCACATTGACCCTCCGCCTCGTGTGAATTGAACGCCATTGAACCTGCCACTCCCCTTGGGGAGAGGGTAGCCCAACTGCGCACGGTACCCGCGAAGATGTCTCGACAGCAGGGACTGTGGCTGAAGCATGTAACATCTGGGGTGTACCATGCAACGCACCAGACTCCCCACTGCCACTACACTCCGAGGCAACAGCCTGAAGATGGCTGACTGTGGCCAACAGCACGTTCAGCTGTTCGCGAACAGTGGCCAGCTCCTCCTGCGTCTATACACAGCAGTCACACATCCTATCTATCCTATGAAATCAACAATTTACTATAGAGAAATAAGTAATCAACTTTTAACTAGACTGCTAATTCACTAAAGGTGGCTGATAGATGACTAAACTGTGGTTACTAGACGCTTCTTGTTGGAAACAATGAAAATAAGCACTAACTGTCTCTGGACTGTATTCAAAACAAACACAAAATCTATGGAACACTATTACTAGTACTCGAAAATTAAAGCTTCCTAATAGCAAAAACATATGGAAAAAGAAGTGGCAAGTAATAAAAACACAGTAAATACTTAAATTTACTTAGTTTGCTGCTCAGGAGATGTGAAGCAGATGACAGTTATGACTTTGAGGTTTGTGCATGTGAACTTCAGCTAGATAATGTAAAATTGATATTAGCAACAGTGTACAGGTCCCCATTAGGAGACTGGGAGCTGTCCATAAAAAAAGTTTGACTCCCTGTTATGCTGTCTGTCAGACAAAAAGAAGGAGTTGTTAATCTGTGGTGATTTCAGTGTAAACTTTGTAAGTAATTCTGACATGAAAAGTGAACTAGAAGTGTTATTAACAACATATAACTTAGAATCAGTGATCAATTTCCCTACACATATAGCTCAAGACAGTAGCACACTAATAGATGATGTATTTGTACAGAAAGAGGATGTAAAACAAACACATGCTCTCCCTGTGGTAAATGGATTGTCAGACCATGATCCACAACTGATTAACTTACTAAATCTAACAGGGTGTACAGTTTGGAAACCATTAAGTAAAAGTGTGAGGTCGCTAAACCCAGTATCTATAGAGCGTTTCAGAGAAAGCTTAAGAAATGTTAACTAGGGAGATGTATATAATGAGCCACATGCTAATCATAAATGCAACATATTTCTTGATACATTTATATCCATTTTTGAACATTGTTTCCCAAAGAAAATTACTAAATGCAACACCACACACCTTTCAAAGAAACCTTGGATTATTACAGGTATTAAAGTGTCTTCAGAAAGAAAAAGAAAACTGTGTGAGACAACAAGAACTAGTAAAGATCCAGAAATAGTTTTACACTATAAAAATTATTATAACATACTGAGAAAAGTTGTAAGGAAATCAAGAAATATGTATGGTAGAGAAGAAATTAACAACTCCAGCAATAAAATCAAATCAATATGGAATGTTGTTAGAAGACAGACAGGAAAAGTAACCACTGGGGTAGGTAGTATTACACAAGTAGCTAATATATTTAACAACCATTTCTTAAGTGTAAGAGAAAAAATTGGTGAGAGCAGTTCAAAAGAAAAAGCCAGGCAGTACATGGAAGAGTCTGTTTTGAAAAAATTTAGTGAGATTAAGTTTCACCGGACAACCTCTAGTGAAATAAGAAAATTATTAAATCTTTGAAAAATAAATGTTCTGTTGGAGTAGATGACATCTCTAATAAGATATTAAAACAATGTGGAGCAATTTTAGCTGATGTTCTGTGTCACATATGTAATGCATCACTAACTCAAGGTATTTTCCCAGACAGGTTAAAATATGCCATTGTCAGGCCTCTCTACAAAAAAGGGGTACTCCGCAGATGTCAATAATTATCGGCCAGTATCCTTGCTTACAGCATTTTCAAAAATCTTTGAGAAAGTGATGTACACAAGAGTGGTTAGCCATGTCAACAGTAATAGGATACTTAGTAAATCACAGTTTGGATTTCAAAAATGCCTTCCACTGAGACAGCAACATACAGTTTCACTGTCCACATAATAGAGTCTTTAAATAGTAAAATGTCACCAATAGGAATTATCTGTGACTTGTCCAAAGTATTTGATTATGTGAACCATGACATTATGTTACAGAAATTACAATTCTGTGGTATAAATAGAATAGCGTATGAGTGGTTTAAGTCATACCTACAGAACAGGAAGCAAAAAGTTTCCTTATATTGGTCAAGTGATTTAAATAAGTTTGCCACTTCATCTAACTGGGGTGAAATTACATTAGGTGCTCCACAGGGTTCAATCATGAGTCCCCTTCTGTTTTTCATATATGTGAACGACCTCCCTTCCTGCCTGAAACAGGAAGCTGAAATGACACTGTTTGCTGATGATACAAACATCATTATTAATCCAGTAAAAGAAACTACAATTCAAAAAGATACAAATAAGGTCTTTGGAAAAGTCATTAATTGGTTTTCTGCAAATGGGCTTGCACTAACTATACTTTGAAAAAGCACAGTACATCCAGTTTTCTGCTGCAAAACGTACAGTTCCTTCAATAAATACAACACATCAACAGAAGTCAGTAGACAGGGTAGAGCATACTACGTTTTTGGGTGTACAGTCATACTCAAAAGTATCCGAACGACCTGAATTGCATTTCGCCTGATTCGCATGCATCCCACATAACGCAGCTGTCTAGCAGGTCCTCTAATCGCTCCTTGGTACAGTCGTTTGACTATTGAAAATGGTTCCAACAACTCACCACTAGAAAACACTGCTCTGTATCGCAATAACTCAAGATGTAAAGTAATACTACGATACTACAAATATCAGGGAACACCTTATCACAGATAAGACTGTCCTTAAGGCTTGTAAGCTCACATTTATTACAATAAATGACATACCTGAAATGTTACCACACTCATTATTACGTCAGATAGGTAATGCACGTAGTAAGTTCGTCGTATTCGTGATTTCCTCTTCAAAGTAACATACCGTACTTATTATTTAACACAAAATGACATTAAAATTTTAAGTTATTCACGAGCAGCTAGTTGAGAATATGTATGAACTCCAAATTACACGACGAACCGTCTCGTTCTGCATATGGATTCAAACCCACGTCATGCAGACTAAGCAAAGATTTCGTGACTGACGGAAACTAACAGTCATTTCTGATAAGGCATACAGAGAGTGATGTACCTCGATTTTAGACAGTAGCAGTTAGCAAATATCAACTTTAAATTACATAACGCAAACATTTTTAACGGACGCGAATTCCTACCCAGCACCTATTGTCCCTGTTAACGAACTACGAGAGATGTTAAATATTGCTCTTTACAAGTAACTTATTTGAAATGCCGTGAGGTAAAGCTTTGTGTTTTAGAGAAAACGAACGTTAAATATGGGTTTGTTGCACCACCAGCGACATGTGAGCATGTTTGAACTAGATATAATATGACGAAGAGTTCAGTGCTGGCTGGGAATAGAGCCCCACACATATTGTTGTTGACTACACACAAAGAGATGTCAGGGATTCGAACCCTGAACCTAATCGGATAGATATCGAAGCACAATCAACTGTGACATATCGCATTCTCTTGGCAGTAGCTAGATGTTTTAACTGGAATGACGAGACGAAACATTAATTTTTTCCTTCCCAGGACTCCAACCCAGCACCTATCGCTGTTTTATTCTAGAGAAAACGAACGTTAAATATGGGTTTGTTGCACCAGCAGCGACATGTGAGCATGTTTGAACTAGATATAATATGACGAAGAGTTCAGTGCTGGCTGGGAATAGAGCCCCACACATATCGTTGTTGACTACACACAAAGAGACGTCAGCTACCGAATTTTTCTCCACCAGCAGCTCGGAATAACATCTTGAACTTACAGTGATCTCGCAAATAGTTCTGTGTCTCACTGGGAGTCAAAAACGTCAAATATCGTTAGTGCTGACAACGAATGAAAATACATTAAACATCGAAATTATTATCCACCAGTAGATAGGTGTTCTCATGGTAGAGCTTGATAATACATAATGAAATCTTTAGTGCCGGGCCAGGATTCGAACCCATTCAAGCGCAATATGTGGAGATGTTGAGGAATCTGCAGTTTTGAACAAACAACAAATTGTAGCCGAGCTGTATTGTCACGAAGGGACAATTTCCGCGTTAAGGGCGGTCTGAGTTGCATTCCCAGTTCAGAACCACTTTTATCGACAAAAGGTGGAAGAAGTGTCCTGTGAACCTACATAGCGTTTGTTTCGTCACTAGAAATAAATAATTAGTATAAGAAAGGTTACTGGTGATAGAGTTTCTACATGTCGCCACTCCAGACTTTACTGTGGCTCAACCTAACGTCTGCTTGGTAGAGAAGGAATATCATATTCATATCGTATTCATGATCTATGAAACAAGAATTAATGTAATGTAGTCTAATGTAATCATATCATATTGATGACCAGCAATGAAAAGTCATGAATTACCGAAGTTTTTGCCAATACTAGTAACCAAATCTAAACTTGAAAAAAAAAAGACGACAATTTTTGTGATAAAACAGGACTTCTGTCAAGACCCTTCCGTCCCTGTTAATTAACCACGAAAGATGTCTGATATAGCTCTATTCTGACGTAAGAAAGTGTGCGTGCATTTCAAGATGAAGTGCATGATGTGAAGTTCTGTGACAGAGAAACGAACCCAACACGGTTCTTTCCCTGTCTACGGAATCCTTATCATGTTAATATCAAACATCTGCAATTACTCGTAGATTACATGAAAACTAAAGTAATTGATGAAGACGTTACTTGATAACAAAAACGCGCTGCTTTTCTTCATTTACTTGCGCCTAGAAATGACTATTGGTACTGCCAAACCAAAAGGCAAGAGATCTTACTGCCTTCCGATATACGTCGCTGTCAGTTCTTCCATATAATTTGGTCGACATGACCTGTTTCAAGTTGTGTATGACAGACAATGTTTTGGAAAATCAATTGTTTTTCTTTGCAATAAACAGAAAGATTTTCATTCTAAGCTATCTAAGTACAAAATTTTTGCAATATTGGTTCAAATTTAATATTCGCTTTTATAATGTAGGAAAGTATTTCACAGTTGCAAAACTCGCATCCGACTGATTGACCTTACACTTAGTCGCTGACCATAAATTCTAGCCCAGAGTGACCCCAGTTTAAGTAACCTAATGTAGCGAAGACTGTTTGCCAGTGCTCTTTCTTGCCGGAAAATACGCAATTCACTCATAGGGCTCCATAAGTACACTGTAACAGTAATTTCTGTTCGTATGCAATGTATACCGATTAGAATTTAGTGGTGCTCTCTCTTCCACTTCTGTATCCAATATGCCTGACCTAAACGGGCCCTTTGTCATTACAGGCCCTGGGCAGTGCAAAATCATACTGACAACAGTAATGTGCTTATACTGACAACCTGACTGTTAGTTTTACCTGATTTTGTAATCATTTAAATAAAACTACATGACCTTCCAGTCCCTCTTTTTCTTCTGTGAAATTTGTCAGTAAGCTTTTTGCCATCCACCCAGTGAAATGCGGCAGAGAACGGCCGGTAAACGATTCACAAACCACGATTTAGTGCCGTTAATACGATTTCGTTAAACATTGTCGTAGCTGAAGGAATTTAGTTTCGTCTTAAATCGTCTCAAGCAGCAATGTTCACAGACATCTCAAATAGGAAAAAGCTCATTATCCAGGTACGAAAGTTGTAAAACAAACTTCCCACAGTTTGTGTCAGGTTGATGTTTTCGTCTGATAGCACTGCGTAAGTACACTCCTGGAAATGGAAAAAAGAACACATTGACACCGGTGTGTCAGACCCACCATACTTGCTCCGGACACTACGAGAGGCTGTACAAGCAATGATCACACGCACGGCACAGCGGACACACCAGGAACCGCGGTGTTGGCCGTCGAATGGCGCTAGCTGCGCAGCATTTGTGCACCGCCGCCGTCAGTGTCAGCCAGTTTGCCGTGGCATACGGAGCTCCATCGCAGTCTTTAACACTGGTAGCAGACCGCGACAGCGTGGACGTGAACCGTATGTGCAGTTGACGGACTTTGAGCGAGGGCGTATAGTGGGCATGCGGGAGGCCGGGTGGACGTACCGCCGAATTGCTCAACACGTGGGGCGTGAGGTCTCCACAGTACATCGATGTTGTCGCCAGTGGTCGGCGGAAGGTGCACGTGCCCGTCGACCTGGGACCGGACCGCAGCGACGCACGGATGCACGCCAAGACCGTAGGATCCTACGCAGTGCCGTAGGGGACCGCACCGCCACTTCCCAGCAAATTAGGGACACTGTTGCTCCTGGGGTATCGGCGAGGACCATTCGCAACCGTCTCCATGAAGCTGGGCTACGGTCCCGCACACCGTTAGGCCGTCTTCCGCTCACGCCCCAACATCGTGCAGCCCGCCTCCAGTGGTGTCGCGACAGGTGTGAATGGAGGGACGAATGGAGACGTGTCGTCTTCAGCGGTGAGAGTCGCTTCTGCCTTGGTGCCAATGATGGTCGTATGCGTGTTTGGCACCGTGCAGGTGAGCGCCACAATCAGGACTGCATACGACCGAGGCACACAGGGCAAACACCCGGCATCATGGTGTGGGGAGCGATCTCCTACACTGGCCGTACACCACTGGTGATCGTCGAGGGGACACTGAATAGTGCACGGTACATCCAAACCGTCATCGAACCCATCGTTCTACCATTCCTAGACCGGCAAGGGAACTTTCTGTTCCAACAGGACAATGCACGTCCGCATGTATCCCGTGCCACCCAACGTGCTCTAGAAGGTGTAAGTCAACTACCCTGGCCAGCAAGATCTCCGGATCTGTCCCCCATCGAGCATGTTTGGGACTGGATGAAGCGTCGTCTCACGCGGTCTGCACGTCCAGCACGAACGCTGGTCCAACTGAGGCGCCAGGTGGAAATGGCATGGCAAGCCGTTCCACAGGACTACATCCAGCATCTCTACGATCGTCTCCATGGGAGAATAGCAGCCTGCATTGCTGCGAAAGGTGGATATACACTGTACTAGTGCCGACATTGTGCATGCTCTGTTGCCTGTGTCTATGTGCCTGTGGTTCTGTCAGTGTGATCATGTGATGTATCTGACCCCAGGAATGTGTCAATAAAGTTTCCCCTTCCTGGGACAATGAATTCACGGTGTTCTTATTTCAATTTCCAGGAGTGTATTTTGTCTATGAGGTATCACAAGTAGTGTTCCTGTAGCTGTGGGAATCATTGGTTGGAAACGAGTTTAACACCAATGGGTACAGTGCTGCTAAATATTCAAAATGGTTATCAACCTTAGTCTGAGTTCATTCGCAAACTGAGGCGAATTTATAATATTGAAGCTAGACTGTCTATCCTTGTCTTCCTTGAGTGGACATTGGAAGGCGTTTACACACACGTATACAATACTATGAATACTTCGAATGCTATAGTTAACGTTGCTCTCATAAACTACTTTTGTTTTTTAATTCTTCTGGGTCTTCAGCGTGCAATATCTGTTGTACATACAGTCTTAGAGCAAAAAATTGACCGCCGAGTCGTTCACGTAAGGTGGGCAATACAGTCGTGCTCCTCTCAGAATCCTATGTCCGGCAATATGCTCGATCTGGCAACATTGTAGGCTGCGGCACTTCCCATGGGAAATCTTGACTTCAGTCTTAGTACTTTATTCTTGACTACGGCCGTAGTCTTGAGGTAAAACGCGAGACTAGCTAATACGACGTCTGGTAATTAAAAGCACACGTTGACAAAGTTTTTATTGCCCCTTTCCTCTCGGTGCTGAAGCTATGAGTGTAATTCAAGGGCATCTACAATAGATTTCGCTTTCTGTCACACTGATAATAACAGTTTGGTCCAACAACGTTCTAGCGAAAGACTTCTTTGCCGACCATCTGCCTCTGATCACCGCATGCGTTTGAGTTCTCTGGGACCCGTTTACTGCCTACCAGCGGGGGCTGAGGCACTGCATTGTCTCACCTTCTGCCAATAACGTCTGCTCCACTCCTCTCTCTCGACCATGTAAAATGCTTTAATGTTGTTGAGTGGTGACCCATAAAATCTGTCTACGATTTGTGTTTCACTTTTGATAGCAAAGGAGGCACAAAAACGTTTTTATTTGATGATTATTTTATTACACTAGAATACAATAAATACATCAATGTAGCACAGAATTAATTTCATTGTTTCTGATCCAGTGCACTACAATTAAAGCGTCACATTCTGTTCTTTTTCCTTTCACGGGAGGTTCCTCAAATAATTTATTATTGTCATGGATTCATATGTGTTAGTCAAGGCACAGAGAGTAAATGCAATGTAATGTGTTTGATTTCTTTCTTTGATTCTCTATGGTAAATGGATGCAAAAGATTGTGTCAATACCTATCAGAACCTACACTATAGCTACTCAGGCAAATTGCTTGTTTTAAGGTCTATACCTTAATTAATGGAGAAGTGAACGCTGTTCACAAGTGATATTTAAAATATTTAATTGGATTTAAGGTGACAAAATTGCCCATATTTGAAGCTACCCAGAGAAAAAGTAAGTTGCTAGAGCCGCTGTTAGCAAATGTCTGCAGGGAGTTCCTAATTGCTACTGTGGAAATTTAGCATAAAGGCCCTATAGTAATCAAGAGGTTCATTTCCTTCGTACTTATCACCCTGGCATGTGAGTCTTAAGTGAAGAACAATGTTGAAATTCGTATCGCTGATGGTCGATTGGAATTTCTTCAGAGACGCTGGTATTGCGAAGCAGCTTGGCAGTCAGAAATCCAAAATCTATGACCATTAACACAACTTACTGAGTCGAACTACCAAGAGGATTTGATGTGTAAAGGTTTTCTTCCGATTTCGATACAGAATTTTTTCTGGAAATTCGCAGCTCCATAAAATATATCAGAAAAAAAGCTCGCATACGCTGGCCCCTACCATGGTTAGAACTGACGATTGATCGAGCCATTCTGACCCGAGACACGGGCGGTACCACCTTTTTTTATTTTTTTGTACCATTGCCTTGTGGTAACAGAAAACGGCAAAGAAGTTAAAACAAAAGTGAAAATCCATTTCTTCTAAAAATAAAAAGCTGTGTTCTGAACTGTTCGAAATTAAAAGAGAACTAAAATATTCCTCGAATCAGAAAACTTAATTTTCTTCTTCTTACGAAATGAAGCTTGAATCTCGCCAATCGATTACTTCAGTATGTTTGTAACTTAAGATTCGGTCAACACTACATTTTATCTGCCTTATAGATGGTTCGTGTTATCTGGAGTGAGTATCTGCTGAATGATCGTTAACATGAAATTCAATCAATTAATCTGTTAGTGTCTTCATTTTATGTTATAATCTTGAGCAGGTAGTTTGCGAAGTTATCCTTACAGTTTTTTTGTTTTCGTTAGCATATGGTGCTGTGTTGTAAGATATACCCAGAAGTCTTCTTTACTCTTATCTTCTTTTGTAAGTAAGTAGTGTACTGTTGCTCCTTTTAACCAGTTTACTGCGTTCCTTCTCGTCCATGGGTACGATATATCATCCGGCGTCAGAAAGTCAGCAGGTGTTATATATCTGTGCGATGTCCTACTGATGAGTGCTAACTTGTTCGTTATATATTCCCATATATCTTTTACTTTGTCGCACACGAACCTGTGTTCATCAGTATCCATTAAACTCCATGTTGTACACAACAGTGAATCTGTGACGTGTATGGTATGTAACTTGGAGTTAGTTGCCAGTTTTCTGTTAACTGCAAAATACCAAGTGGCTTTCATTGTGGACGGCAAGTACCGACAATGGATGTTCTCCCAGATTACCTTCCAGTTGTAGAGTTTGTATTTTTCTTCGATATTATTTTTCTTCTTATCTTTCATGAGTTCCTGGTACATGTGTTTTACTTTCTTCATTTCTTGTTCGGAGATCCTTGTTTGTACATAACTGTACTCCAGTAAAAACCATTTTAAATGGTAAAGTCCGTTTGGAATATGTTGCACCATGATAGGTGGACTGAGTTCGGCCGGAGCAATCTCAGTAAGCAGGTGAGCAGCGAGACTATCGGCTGAGTGTTTCCATTGGTGGAAAGTTTTTGAGATGTATAAAGCTTGCGCCTTCTTTCCAACATCGACAAGATTTAAGACACTATTTTTTGTGGCAAGCGTTAAGGTGTAAAACTGAACTTTAAAACTGTGATGACGGCTGACAAACTGTCCTAGTGCTGACGTAATTCGTTTTGCTGTGAGTGCAGACATTGGCAAAACTTGAGCGACATAATTGAGTTTTGAGGTGAGGTACACATTTGCGACCGTTACTTTCTGAATTTCATTTTGTTTTCGTACACTGTGTTCCCGTGTGCTGGCACGTACAGTCTGTAGAAGCTTTCTATAGTTGGTTGCAATTGTGTGCCGAAAATGTGCGTCTGAAAATCAATTCCAAGACACTTGAGGATTTTCAGCTGACGTAGTTGTCTGTGAGGGTGCGATCCTAGGCCGCGGCCAATGTTGAATATTCCAGACTTTGTCCAGTTTAGTTGTGCACCTGATGCTTGCTCATATTGCCTGACTATCTGAAATGCGGTCTCCACTTCAGTTCTATTGAGTACAAGGAAACCGACATCGTCTGCATACGCCTTGCACACAACTCGGGATCCATGTATTGGGATGCCCTGTAAACTTTGCGTCAGGATAGCTAACAACGGCTCGATGGCAATAGCAAAAAGCGCCATGGACATTGGGCAAGCCTGCCTGACGGAACTGGCTATCTATATTTGCTCGGGTAGGCTGTCCATTGATGATGACCCTGGATAAATTAGTCGCTACCATCTGTTGTATAATTGCAACGAACCCAGGTGGAAAAGCACACATTGTACGAAAGAGATACTGGTGGTTAACCCTGTCCAAAGCTTTGTCGAAATCCAAGGACATGATGGCACATTTCAGTTTACAGACTTCCGAAACAGAGATTATATCACGGTAGTCGCACAAAGTCTGGTGAATTTTTCGATCCTTGCCCACGCTGGTCTGGTAAGGGCCGTGATACTGGTCATCGTAGATTTAAGCCTTTGGGCCAAAAGTCTCGCAAAGATTTTATAGTCGCTGTTGATCAGTGTAATCGGTCTTAGATTTCTTACGTTTGTACTGCCTGAGGTTTTTTTTTAATGAGAACGACTATGCCTTCACAGAAGGTTGTGGGGATCACGTTGTTGTGGTCGAGAAGTTCGTTACAGATGCAAGTGATCTTCGCTTTTATGGTGTTCCAGAATTTTTGATAGAATTCGGCGGGAATTCCGTCTGCTCCGGTGGATTTATTCTTAGCACTTTCCCAGATTATATATTCCACGTCTTCTTCGGTTGCCACTGCTAATAGCTTTTCCGCTTCCACGGGACTGACTCTGTTGCGCAAATTGTTAAAGAGATCATCCTGCGCTTTCACGTTAACTTCTTTATTCGACATCAAGGCACTGATGTAGTTTAGCACCGCCGCTTTGATCTCGTTGTCGTAGTCAGCGTTGTGCCATCCTCAGTAGTTAACTCCGTCAGTATTTTACGGTACCCTCTCTTACTTTCTTGGATCATATGGTAGAATGAGGTAAGTTCTTGGTGTGCCGTAGTCTGGACCCGCGACCTGACTTTATATCCTTCTAGCTGTTTCCTAATTAGGGTTAGGATTTTGGCCTGGATTTTCTTAATTCGTTGACAATGCTCTACAGCCGATGTACAGTTCCCGCAGACAATGAAAATAGAAATTGATAGTCCTTCGAAGCCAAAAGATCTTTTCCCTGCAGTAGTTCATGAAACACCACCTAATTTTAGGTTTGGCACACCTGAGCCACCAATCAATGGCAGAATTATAAGAGGAAAATCTTTGCTCACATTCTCGCCAGGTATTGAGGAAGGCTTCTTGACACGCCGAGTCTTGTAGATGTGAAACATTTAATTTCCACAGGCCTCTGTATCGACACGTTCGTTGTCGGTCTAGAGTGATAATACAGATATATGCAGCAGGATCTGAGATCTGAGAACGCCACTGGCCATACTTCTGACTGCAGAATGTTATTCCTCAAATTTGGTGTGACATAAATTCGATCGAGACGGCTTGCTGAATGGGTCGTGATATGGGTAAATCCAGGTGCTGCCCCATGCTTGAGCTCCCAAGAGTCAATTAAGTGCAAGTCTCGTACAATCCGTTCCAGTTCAAGTGATTTGTTAAGATTGGGAGTCTGGTCCTTTGCACTGATGACACAGTTAAAGTCTCCTCCTAAGATGACATTGTCGTGGCGTACGCCAAAGAGAGGAACTATTTCTTCTTTAAAAAATTCTGCACTTTGACGTCGATTACTGGAACCGGATGGGGCATATACATTAATTAGTCTGTTGTTGTAAAAAGTGCCCGCAATGCCCCTACTGTTCGGCAATTTTGTAGCGTCATTAATAGTGATACCTTCCTTCACAATTAAAGCTGTACCTAATTCGCAACCCGCCCCAGGATTAGTGATCACATTATAACCTGATATGCAATCGAGTCTGATCTCTGTTACTTCTTGTACAAATAAAATGTCTACATCAGCTGCATGTAAAAAGTCTTTTAAATGTTGTAATTTAAAAGTGCTACGTATCTTATTAATATTTAGAGTAGCAAGTCTATAGGCCTGTAGCGAAATTGTGATTGACTAAACAGGTGCAATGCCTAAAATCAGTCCGATATCAAACATAAACAGCGCTGGAAAAACAAGTCACTTCGAAAAAGCACTTGGGAATCAATTTCAGACAACAAAATCATTTATTGACGGTCACTTTAAAGGCAGATTTAAAAATATTCTCCGTTTGAAAAGGGATCAGTCGCGCGTTGTTTTGGCGCAGTAGTTTCTGTCGAGGCGTTATCTTTCTCATTAACATCGTCGTCTTTGGAGACTGAAGTTATGGCTGTCACCGTTTCTGAAGTATCCATACTGTCTACTTCGGCATTGGATTCCGTATCGTCTGCCCAACTAGTTGGCGGTAGCCGTGTCGAGGTGGTTACTGACTCTTCAACAGGATAGACTTGGACCATGCGGTCATCACAGTCGGCTCGAAGTTTAGCTGACTGTTCGGGATTCAGAGGTAGAGAATCTGAGACATTGTCAAGGACTGATAGTACACTGGCTGAGGGATGATAATGGTTTGTGCGATCAGATGCTTTTCCACTGAGTTGTTCACCTATCTGTTTAGCCTTTTCGCGTAGAACCGGTGCAATCTGTTCTGCACCCTGGCGGGCAACTCTCCGTTTTTTAGTTTTTCTGGGAGATGTACCCCTTTGTGGGCTTTGATCGTAGCCTGCCGGAGATTCCCCCTGTGGGGTAGCAGCGGCCGATGGGACGCAGCAGTTTGCATTTCAGATGCCTGTTCCTCTGTAACTACGACAGACGTCGATATTTCTACGGGTTTACGTGGGCTCTGTTCCGGCGTTGCAGCAGTCTCCATTCGTGTCACTGTCGCAGGCATTTCAGTGGTTTCACTGACTTCTGGGACCGTGGATGTAGCCGAAAGCCCACGCGCAACGGCGACGTGCGTTACAGGCAATGTCGTCGTTGCGGGGGGCCTGGCAGCCTCGCCGGCAGGCAGCTGCGCCACTCGCCTCTGCATGCATTCGGCTCGCACGTGACCTGTTGAGTTGCATGCTGCACACGTTCGAGGCTGATCATCGTACATTACTATCGCACGATACCCGCAAACGTTAATATAAGACGGGATGTGCTTCTGCAGCTCGATTTTTAACTGCCGCACCCCATTAGGAACTGAGAATTTATGTGCACTAGACCAGCGTTCCGCAATATTGCTTATGATTTTACCGTATGGACAAAGCACTGCGTTTATCTGTTCACTGGTTATTTCAAATGGAAGTTCAAAAATTCGAACAGTCCGTATTCCTAGGCCGGCATGCGAGACAGCAACTTCTCCCACATTTCGATCGCTATGTTTAAACTTTAGGATACCACTACAAGATTCAACTATTTTTTCACACATGTCTGATCTAGCTAATTTAACGAAAACGGTGCTACTGGCAATCGAAAGATGTATCCCGATTATGTCCTCAAGTCCTATCTTGACTTCATCTTCTAACCATTGCTCAACTTCGAAAGATTTAGGTCGGACAAAGTTTCTGTCAAAAGTAAACTTCAGTGTATCTTTCCTACTCGGTTGAGACATCACGTAATCCGGAAACAGCGACGGCGCGGCGCGCAGCACAGCACGTACGACCTCGACCGGACACACTGCCGCCTGTACGCCAATCTCATCATGGTATTTGTCGCTCAGCCTCACAACGCATCGTGAAAGGTAATAAAAGTTGTCACTTATGTGAAGAATAGCATTTCTTTAGGCAAAAGACTGAATTTTCTGTCTTAGTTTACATGAGGATTATATAGCACGAGTCATTCAAATGGAAAGGGAATATCAAGTGAATTTAGCGAGTCAATTCAGTACCATACGCGGAAGTGACTGCATTGTCACAGTGTTGCCTAATGTTTGTGACGATGTTGCCAATTCTCAGCTGTACTAGGAACAGCTCGGTAGCGGTATGCGAGGAGAATCCCGTGCTCGTGTCATAGGAGGATATGGAGAGGAGGCGCGGGGTTTGGTTAATATGCAGCGTTTTCTCCCACCAGTTGTGTCAAACATTCAGGTGTATAATCTTCCATCACGATTACAGTTTCCTACAAAATATATACGAATAAAACACTTACCTTGTTACTTTGTGACAAAAGATTATTTCAGTACAATAAAAAGTCCTTGGGAATCACTTATGCCCACCTGTCACAAAAATAAGATAACAAACACTTTGCACCTCGAAATCGATTGCACCTATGTGCAGTCTTGAGACGTTTAAATAAATCGTCTTAACGGCACTAAATCGTGGTTTGTGAATCATTTACCGGCTGTACGCTGCCGCATGTCACTGGCTGGAAGGCAAAAAGCTTACTGACAAATTTCGCAGAAGGAAAAGAGGGACGAAATGTCTCCCACTGGAAGGTCATGTAGTTTTATTTAAATGATTACAAAATCAGGTAAAACGAACAGTCAGGTTGTCAGTATAAGCACATTACTGTTGTCAGTATGACGTTGCACTGCCCAGGGCCTGTAATGATAAACGGCCCGTTTAGGTCAGTCATATTGTATACAGAAGTGGAAGAGAGAGCACCACTAAATTCTAATCGGTATGCATTGCATACACACAGAAATTACTGTTACAGTGTACTTATGGAGCCCTATGAGTGAATTGCGGATTTTCCGGTGAGAAAGAAAACTGGCAAACAGTCTTCGCTACATTAGGTTACTTAATCTGGTGTCACTCTGAGCTAGAATTTATGGTCAGCGCCTAAGTGTGAGGTCAATCAGTCGGATGCAAGTTTTGCAACTGTGAAATACTTTCCTACATTATAGAAGCGAATATTAAATTTGAACTAATATTGCGAAAATTTTGTACTTGGATAGCTTAGAATGAAAATCTTCCTGTTTATTGCAAAGGAAAACAGTTGATTTTCTAAAACATTGTCTGTCATACACAACTTGAAACAGGTCATGTCGACCAAATTATATGGAAGAACTGACAGCGACGTATATCGGAAGGCAGTAAGATCTCTTGCCTTTTGGTTTGGCAGTACTCGACAGCCATTTCTAGGCGCAAGTAAATGAAGAAAGGCAGCGCGTTTTTGTTATCAAGTAACGTCTTCATCAATTACTTTAGTTTTAATGTAATCTACGAGTAATTACTGATGTTTGATATTAACATGAAACGGATTCCGTAGACAGGAAAAGAACCTGTTCTTGGGAAACTACTTCTACAGTGACCAAAAGGTATCAAATGATCTTCAAGTAGAGTGTTCCAGCAGCGGTATGAAGAAAATGCTAGTCATAATGACGGTAATAATCGAATTATCCGGTAACTTCACACTTCCCAGTGGATTTTCTCGAACTAAGAAATTTGCTGAATTTGTAAACATTTCAAAATGGCTTCACATCGAGCCTATGATGCCTAGAAGAGTCTTTACATCCTGCTGACACGAGAACAGCATAATCTCCGTCAGAAGCTGGCTTCTACTTAACCATTTCATAGACTGGCATTTTTTCCACCGTGACTAATTTTGTAACCTAAGCACATCATCTGTTACAGCACACTCCTGGGGCTGGGAAATGTGGCCACAATGGTCTGGCGGAACGAACTATCACTTGAATCCGCATTAAACATCACGTTCCTTCATTACCAACTGGGCAGAGCCGGTTTACGTTGGAAAATGACATAGCGACAGTCGCCAGTAAACTTACTTGCATTAGAAAATTTTATTTTATTTGATGCACCGATAGCCATTTAAAGGAACAGGGCTCCTACTTTACTTGTACTTGATTGAACTAGAGACGTTGAAAAATTTGGTGCTGGACTGTGATTCGAATTCATATCTCCTCTTTCTAGGATCTGAATCTCTCGGAACAGTATAGTTCAATCATTTCGCTCCTTTTCTCAAGACTTCAATCTTCTCTAGGTCTCCTCCAAAGGTTGGAATGTGGGTCCGAATCCTGATCCAGTACAAAAATATTCATAATTTCATTTCAAGCCCTATCACGTGCACACCGCCCTGTTAGTGAAAATAACGTACATTTTAACGTCTGTTCAATCGCAATAGGTGTCGTTATTTCTGGTCAAACACGGACACATCTTACTATTGGTAAGTAAGCAACTGATACTTAAGCTATATTCGTGGATGCAATGTAGGTGTGCAGTTTGATTGTCGCTTAGGCACAAAAGTTTGTATCCTTATTTTAGATTCAAACACCTAGCAGCTGGTAAGAAAAACCGATACGAAACATTTGATTTTACTTAGTTAACAATCCGATTAGGTGTAGGGTTCGTATCTCCGTCACAGAACTTCACATCATGCACTTCATCTTTAAATGCTTGCACACTTCGTTACTTCAGAATAGAGGTATATCAGACATCTTTCGTGGTTAGTTAACAGGGACGAAGAAAGGGTCTTGATAGAAGTTCCGGTTTATTGCAAAAACTGTCGTCTTTTATTTTCAAGCTTAGATTTGGTTACTGGTATTAGCAAAAATTTCCATAATTCATGACTCTTCATGGCTAGTCATCAATATTATATGATTAGATTAGATTACATTACATTAATTCTTGCTTCATAGATCATGAATACGATATTTCGTAATGATGTGGTACATGTCATTTTAATGAAAGATTTCTTTACATACCATGATTCAATTTCTTTACAATTTTTTACTCTCTCTCTCTCTCTCTCATTCCTTTAGATTTCTCTCTCTCTCTCTCTCTCTCTCATACACACACACACACACACACACACACACACACATATTCTTTTTTTATTTTTATTTGTTTGTTGTGCTCGACTATCAGCGAGACACGAAAACGCCTGTGAATGAATTTCTTAGTTTTGAGTACACTTACGAAAGAAATGTAAAAACAACTATGAGAGTTACTGATTTATGATGCTTAGTTTGCAGTCAGTTCTGAGTATTATTAGTAACTACGCTCCAGTCCCTAAACCTAGTTACAGAAATGCGAATCAGACGCATTACGTATTCCAAGCCGTTGCAGCCGCGACTTGTAGGCACCAGCTATGGTCACTTCCCAGCCCGCTGTAAGATCATATCGGTTCGTCTTCTTCCTGCTGGTATTGTAACTGAGATTTAGCAACAAGGCAATGTATGTTTGGCAACTCTGTGATCGACGAGCTACTTCCTGGTGTGCACGGAAATAAGCCTCCAAGTTCACTTGATATTACCTGTCATTTCCATTGAATAATCTGAGTTATTATCGCTTGAGGTGTAACAAAATATTGTAAATTTACGGTTTTCAGCCCAGGAAAGTCGTTGCACGTGGAAATCGCAACTAATCTCGCCCTTCAAATAGCGGTTTACGAGTTCTCGCCACTATTGGTCTCGTGAGAGGAAGCCAACATACGTACTTCTTCGCCAGCTCTGTGGTAACGTGCTGACCTGTGAAAAAGCGTCTGTTGTGGTTCACAGTTCCAGTCTCAATGAGTGTAGCGTTTTTATCCCTTCTGTGAAAGAGCTACAAACAGTCAGATCAAACATCGATAAGGAAATCGCAAGAAAATACTTTCTGCTCATAGTGCAATGGTGAAAAACTTACACTGCTGCACAACAGGTAACAAGTCTTTCCGCTGCTGACAAGCAAATTTTGGGTTTCTGGGAATGCATAAGTTTATTTATGAAATGCCACATTTGCATACCTCTTGAGTATGACACGGCATACCAATTAAACACAGACCCAATCAAAAGCTAAGTGAGTAGTATTTTACCAATTCGTGACGATAGAGGCACGCTTGTGTACAGATACTCAGTTTTATTAAAACAGACTTTCGTCGTAAGGTTATTGTGGGTAGTTTTATTTCATTTTTTACAATACAGTTCACAATTTTCGTAAGGTTTCCTTTAATGTTGTTAAAACAATAGTAAACATGAGAGAGAAATTAATCATCAACGATATATGCGAATTCTCTGATGTTATCTATAACAGTCTGAAAACGCACATGCAGTTTATTGATTACATGCATGTAGAAAACTTGTTCTGAGTTAAAGCTGTCAAACAAGGTTTGAAGGAGAATAAAATGCCACTACCAGACGACAGCTAATGTAGAAAATACTTTTCCGACGTATTTTGGCACGCTGCGCTCTACCCACACATAGTACAAAAGTTTCGAGATGCATCTACTGTCTGGCTGTCTGTTAAACCTGAAATGAACAAAATGTCGCAGAAGTTAGCCCTTTTTCCACATACGACTATTTTGGGTTGAGAATTGATGGGAATTATGTTACAAGTTCCTTAGATTGATAACTTAAGCAGACAGCAGAATTGCGTTTTAAAAAATATAGCAGTGAATGTACTCCAGTTCGCAACATCCTATCCACGGTGCACGATACTTGCCATTACACTACTAGCTGACACGTATCTGTGTAAGCTCCAGAAGTCAATAACAATTCCTCCAGACCTTCTGAAACCCACAGCGCTGTGGGACAGTGCATATGGCCAGGTCAATATTTATGAGAGACAAACAGTGTACCTTTCCTTTTCCACTGCACGACGTTTTCAACAAACAGATAGCGCAATAGAGTAGCTCAAGTGGAAAGGAACACTTCCTATTTAAATTTCTACATCCTACACTGTTGGCTGTACTGTGTTGGTGGCAGTTACGTGATTTTATTTCGGTGATTACAAAATGAAGTTAAATGTATGCACTGAGTAGCCGAGGCAGCTAGTTCATGGTGATTCGGTCAACCAAGTAAATGACTTTAACTGAACATGCTGCAAATTGATACAGGGAGCCTGTGTGTCAGAATTCTCAGCCAGTGTGGTACACCGGCGTTATGACAGAAAAATGAGCCCCCTGAGAAGAGGATTTGGTGTTCTGTTGTGCTGAGGATAGGTTCATATATCTATGGTCTGGGTTCGATTCCAACTTCAGTCAGTGATTTTAGATAGGGAGAGACAGATTCCATTCTCTTCTGGCTACACCAAGTGAAGAAGATATAATGGCATTGTGGTCTGAAATTCACATTAAAAATGATATTCCTTCTCTACCAAGCAGATGTTAGGTTGAGCCACAGTAAAGTCTGGAGTGGCGACATGTAGAAACTCTATCACCAGTAACCTTTCTTATACTAATTATTTATTTCTAGTGACGAAACAAACGCTATGTAGGTTCACAGGACACTTATTCCACCTTTTGTCGATAAAATTGGTTCTGAACTGGGAATGCAACTCAGACCGCCCTTAACGCGGAAATTGTCCCCTTCGTGACAATACAGCTCGGCTACAATTTGTTGTTTGTTCAAAACTGCAGATTCCTCAACATCTCCACATATTGCACTTGAATGGTTTCGAATCCTGGCCCGGCACTAAAGATTTCATTATGTATTATCAAGCTCTACCATGAGAACACCTATCTACTGGTGGATAATAATTTCGATGTTTAATGTATTTTCATTCGTTGTCAGCACTAACGATATTTGACGTTTTTGACTCCCAGTGAGACACAGAACTATTTGCGAAATCACTGTAAGTTCAAGATGTTATTCCGAGCTGCTGGTGGAGAAAAATTCGGTAGCTGACGTCTCTTTGTGTGTAGTCAACAACGATATGTGTGGGGCTCTATTCCCAGCCAGCACTGAACTCTTCGTCATATTATTTCTAGTTCAAACATGCTCACATGTCGCTGGTGGTGCAACAAACCCATATTTAACGTTCGTTTTCTCTAAAACACAAAGCTTTACCTCACAGCATTTCAAATAAGTTACTTGTAAAGAGCAATATTTAACATCTCTCGTAGTTCGTTAACAGGGACAATAGGTGCTGGGTAGGAATTCGCGTCCGTTAAAAATGTTTGCGTTATGTAATTTAAAGTTGATATTTGCTAACTTATACTGTCTAAAATCGAGGTACATCACTCTCTGTATGCCTAATCAGAAATGATTGTTAGTCTTTGCTTAGTCTGCATGACGTGGGTTTGAATCCATATGCGGAACGAGACGGTTCGTCGTGTAATTTGAAGTTCATACATATTCTCAACTAGCTGCTCGTGAATAAGTTAAATTTTTAATGTCATTTTGTGTTAAATAATAAGTACGGTATGTTACTTTGAAGAGGAAATCACGAATACGACGAACTTACTACGTGCATTACCTATCTGACGTAATAATGAGTGTCGTAACATTTCAGGTATGTCATTTATTGTAATAAATGTGAGCTTACAAGCCTTAAGGACAGTTTTATCTGTGATAAGGTGTTCCCTGATATTTGTAGTATCGTAGTATTACTTTACATATTGAGTTATTGCGATACAGAGCAGTGTTTTCTAGTGGTGAGTTGTTGGAACCATTTTCAATAGTCAAACGACTGTACCAAGGAGCGATTAGAGGACCTGCTAGACAGCTACGTTATGTGGGATGCATGCGAATCAGGCGAAATGCAATTCAGGTCGTTCGGATACTTTTGAGCATGACTGTACATATAGATGAGAGTCTTAATTGGAAAATTCATATTTTGGATCTTCTAAAGCGACTAGGTTCAGCAAAATTTTGCAATCAGAATAATTGCAAATTTTCAGCATACAGAAATTAGTAAGCTAACATACTTTGCATAATTTCACTCTCTGATGTCACGTGGAATAATATTTTGGGGTACCTCAACATTTAGACAAAAAGTATTCACTGCTCAAAAAAAAGTGGTTAGAATAATGTGTGGGGTTCATAGTAGCACATATTGTAGGGAACTTTTTAAAAGATTGGGAATTCTTACAACAGCCTCACAGTACATTTACTCACTAATGAAATTTGTTCTGAACAACATGGACCAGTTTAAAAACAACAGTGACATTCATGATTATAATACCAGAATAAAGAAAGACTTTCACTATCCTTTACTCAACCTATCTTTGGCACAGAAAGCGGTAAATTATGCTACTATAAAAATTTTCGACAAATTACCAGATGAAATAAAATGTCTGACAGTCAGCAGTAATAGCTTCAAAAATAAATTGAAATCATATCTCCTTGACAACCTCTTCTATACCATGGATGAATTCTTGAATAGGAATAAATAAATCTATGAATATAGTACACTAATGGCCAGTAAAATTGCTACACCACGAAGATGACGTGCTACAGACACGTAATTTAACCGACAGGAAGAAGATGTTGTGATACGCAAATGATCAGCTTTTCAGAGCATTCACACAAGGTTGGCGCCGGTGGTGACACCTACAACTTGCTGACATGAGGAAAGGTTCCAACCAATTTCTCATACACAACCAGCAGTTGACCGGCATTTCTTGGTGAAACGTTGGTGTGATGCCTCATGTAAGGAGGAGAAATGCTTACCATCACATTTCCGACCTTGATAAAGGTCGGATTGTAGCCTAATGTGATTGAGGTTTATCGTATCGTGACATTGCTGCTCACGTTGGTCGAGAACCAATGACTGTTAGCAGAATATGGAATCGGTGGGTTGAGGAGGGTAATACGGAACACCGTGCTGGATCCCAATGGCCTCGTATCACTAGCAGTCGAGATGACAGGCATCTCATCCGCATGGTTGTGACGGATCGTACAGCCACGTCTCAATCCCTGAGTCAACAGATGGGGACATTTGCAAGACAACAACCATCTGCACGAGCAGTTTGATGACATTTGTAGCAGCATGGACTATAAGCTCGGAGACCATGGCTGCGGTTACCCTTGACACTGCATCACAGACAGTAGGGCCTGTGATGGTGTACTCAACGACAAACCTGGGTACACGAATGGCAAAACATAATTTTTTCGTATGAATCCATGTTCTGTTTACAGCATCATGATGGTCACATCCGTGTTTGGCGACCTCGCAGTGAACGCACATTGGAAGCGTGTATTCGTCATCGCCATACTGGCGTATCACCCGGCGTGATGGTATGGGTTGCCATTAGTTACACGTCTCGGTTACCTCTTGTTCGCATTGACGGCACTTTGAACAGTGGACGTTACATTTCTGATGTGTTATGAGCCGTGACTCTACCCTTCATTCGATCCCTGCGAAACCCTACATTTCAGCAGGATAATGCACGACCGCATGTTGCAGGTCCTGTACGGGCCTATCTGGATACAGAAAATGTTCGACTGCTGCCCTAGCCAGCACATTCTCCAGATCTCTCTCCATTTGAAAACGTCTGGTCAATGGTGGTCGAGCAACTGGCTCGTCAAAATATGCCAGTCACTACTCTTGATGAAATGTGGTATCATGTTGAAGCTGCATGGGCAGCTGTACCTATACACACCATCCAAGCTCTGTTTGACTCAATGCCCAGATGTATCAAGGCCGTTATTACGGTCAGAGGTGGTTGTCCTGGGTACTGATTTCTCAGGATCTATGCACCCAAATTGCGTGAAAATGTAATCACATGTCAGTTCTAGTATAATATATTTGTCCAATGAATTCCAGTTTATCATCTGCATTTCTTCTTGGTGTTGCAATTTTAATGGCCAGTGATGTATATGCATTTTGTGCCATTTAAGGGAATGTGATAAATAATAGGAATATTAATATTTAACTCTGTATTGTAAAATATATATATATATGAATGTGTCTGCTTGTGTCTGTATATGTGTGGATGGATATGTGTGTGTGTGCAAGTGTATGCCTGTCCTTTTTTCCCCCTGAGGTAAGTCTTTCTGCTCCCGGGACTGGAATGACTCCTTACCCTCTCCTTTAAAGCCCACATCCTTTCATCTTTCCCTCTCCTTCCCTCTTTCCTGACGAAGCAACCGTTGGTTGCAAAAGCTAGAATTTTGTGTGTATATTTGTGTTTGTTTGTGTGTCTATCGACATGCCAGCACTTTCGTTTATATATATATATATATATATATATATATATATATATATATATATATATATATATATATATATCTTGTTTCATATGTGCATTTCTTGTACAATTGACACGTTCCACATCATAACAGCTACCGTACCATGCAACTGATCAATGGAACATGCAACCAACTAACTAACTGTTATCTTCACCATTAGGCCCCGCTAGTGTAAAATACACAGGGCCATGTGGTTATGCCATTATTACATCTTTTGAAATGTTCATTTTTTTGTTGATCCTCATACCTTCTGTGGATCTGTCTAAATGTAATTTGTTCAGAAATAACAAAGTGTATCAAGAAGACTCATGTGTGTGTTATGGATTGTAATATTTTCTGCAGAGAGTGTGTTGTCTTGTGTTCAGTATGAGAAGTGTGAATTAAATATTGTTACGAATCAGATAAACGAATTATCATATGCCTTGTTCTCTGTGTTATCATATGAAGATAATTGAAGGAGCCCAGAAACCTCACTTAGTGGTATGAAATGTGGTGGGCACTGAATGTTCATTTTTGGTTCTGTGTGAGGAACAAATGGTTACATGGTAACAAAAATGGCTGTACTGTGTGTTCTGGAATTTCTCTGGAGATAAATGACAGTGAACATTGCAGATATAGTACATGTATGAGTACAAAAGGATTAAGGAATATCAAAAGATATCATGGATTTGGCACTGTTAGGTAAAGTCAACTAAAGTACAGTTAGAGAAAGTGTACTGTCAGATATGATGAACAAGTGGAAAGAAAATTTAGTCTCAAATTAAATAATAAGTTGTATTTGTTTGTGTAGCTCTTCCAAATTAACATTGGGAGTGCATGTGCGAGAAGAATGTGGTAAGGATTTATTTTGCTAGTCAATACACTTGACTTCCAAGCTTGATGAACAACTGAAGGGTCAACTGATTTGTTCTCAGTACATCCCTTTAGCCACTAATTACTTAAATAAAATGACATTAAAATCATGGACTAGATAAAGATAGTTCACAATGAAAGAAATGTGTGTCTAACAGGACTCAATTTGTCATTGTCCTATGTTACACAGTTAATGGAAAGACCTTTGAAAGTTAGTTGAGATTTATTAGTGCAAATAGGTACAACGTTGAAATGATTAGCAATCTTGTTCTCCAAAACATTTAATCAATAATAATAATCATTTCACCTTTATTAGTTGCTCAAAGCTATGACACTGCATGGAACTACCACTCTGCTCTCCTCCCCCTCACACTGGACTCATATTCGGGAGGACGACAATTCAATCCCTCATCCGGCCATTGTGATTTAGGTTTTCCGTGGTTTCCCCAAATTGCTCCGGGCAAATGCCGTGATGGTTCCTTTCAAAGGGCATGGCCGACTTTCTTCCCTAATCCGATGAGACTGATGACCTCGCTGTTTGGTCTCTTCCCCCAATCCCCCAACCAACCCGATCCCCCCCCCCCCCCCCACCCCCAATCTCCTCCCCTTCTCTTAAATAGCTTTGTCACTACCTGGTGTTTCCTGTTCCCCAAGACAGTGTTACAGGCCCTCTGCTGTTCCTAATCTATAAAATAAGTTAAGAAGAGACAATATGAGTAGTTGTCTTTGATTGTTTGCAGATGATGCTATCATTTATCATCTCGTAAAGTCAACAGAAAATCAAAACCAAATACAAAATGATTTATACAAGATATTCATATGGTCCAAAAAGTTACAATTGATCCTAAATGATGAAAAGTGTGAGGTCATCCACATGAATCCTAAAAGAAATCAATTCAGTATCAGCTACAAAATGAATCATACAAAGTTAAAAGTTACGAATTCAACTAAATACATAGGGATAATAATTTTGAACAATAAATTGGAATGATCACATAGATAATGTTGTGGGAAGGTGAACTAAAGATTGCATTTTGTTGGCAGAACACTTAGAAGATGCAACAAACAACTAAAGAGACAGCCTACATTACACTTGGCCATCATCTGCTACAGTATTGCTTTGTGGTCCTTACCAGATAGGACTGACAGAGGGCAAGAAGAATTTCAAAGAAGATCAGCTTATTTTATTTATTTATTTATTTTATCCATCTTTCAGCACCTACATGCAAACGATGTCGTCAGAAGAGTTACAGCTATTTGTACATTATGTTTTACATACCAAAATATTACATAGTAAAAATATAGGAATGTTGTAAACTATTAGCTTACAACAGCCTCTACACCTAGATCCATTCATAACAGTAAGCCATAATTTATCAGCATTAACATGCAATCAATGTTGTCAGAAGTATTATAGCTATTTGTACATTATGTTTCATATAGCAAAAATATTACATGGAAAAAAAAGATAGTGTTGTACCCTATTAGCTTATAGCTAGCTGCCTCTACATCCATAACTATACATAATAGTAAGCCTTAGTTTATCAATAAATTAGATCATCTTTACAACTATTCTGAAATTCTTCTACACTGTAGAAAGTATTTTTCTTCATACACACTTTGGTTTTAGTTTTGAAAATATCCATTGAAACCAATTGAGCCTGTACGGGTAAAGTGTTGAATAATTTTATGCCTATGTATTCATAGCTAGATTGGGTTTTCTTAAGCCTGGTTGTGGGTATATCAATCATATTTGTTTGTCGAGTATTGTGTTGATGAACTGATTTCCTTATAGTGTAGTGGTTTACGTTTTCTTTTATGTTTAATAGGCAACAATATATGTAAAGAGATGGGACTGTGAGAATTTTTAAGTCTCTAAAATAAGGTCTACATGAGGTCTTGTTGTCAGTGATTCCGTAGAAACGTCTAATTGCTTTCTTCTGCCAAGTGAAAATTTTTTTGGCTCCTGGAGAGTTACCCCATAAAAGAATGCCATATTGTAGATGGCAATGAAAGAAGGCATAGTATGACTGAAGCAATAAATCTTGTGTAACACATGTGTGTAGTTTGGCTAGTAGGTAGATAACTCGTGATAGCTTTCGACATACATAATCTGTATGTGTGTCCCAAGTTAATTTTGAGTCAATGTGTATTCCTAGTAGTTTAACAGATGATAACTCCATGTTACTGTTTGATAAACTGAAGATTATCTTGACAGTCTTTTCATGGTTCATAGATAAGTCATTAGCTTTAAACCAGATATTAGATATTTTGAGACACTCTTCACTTTCCTCTTTCAATATGTTTATATCCTTTCCAGAATTAGCTAATGTTGTGTCATCAGCATAGAGGATAGATTTACATGGTAAGTTGTTCGGAAAGTCATTTACAAACAATATAAATAGTAGAGGGCCAAGCACTGAGCCCTGAGGAACACCTCGTTTTATACTTAAAGTCTGTGACTGTTGGTCATTATGCTTTACTATTTGTTTTCTATTGCTGAGGTATGATTCAATTAGCGAGAGTTCCAAGTGTTTGATTCCATAGCAACACAGTTTATCTAATAATAATTTGTGGTTAACTGAGTCGAAAGCCTTACTCAAGTCAATTAGAATGGCTTCAACAGATAATTCTGACTCAAATGCGCTTAGTACAAAAGAGATAAGGTTTTCAACTGCTTTGACTGTTGATAAGTTTGACCTGAATCCATACTGAGAATCATTTAATATATTGCTGCATTATGCAATGTTCTATTATTTTTGAAAGAATAGGCACAAGTGAAATTGGTCTATAATTATTGATACAGGACTTGTCACCCTTTTTGTATAATGGTATGACAACTGTTTTTTTGAGACATTCTGGAAAGTGTCCACTCGAGAGCATCCAGTTTATCAGTATGCAAAGAGGGTATGTTATGAGATCTACAACTTTTTTAATTACATAGTTTGACAGGCCATACACATCTTCAGATCTAGAGTATCCTAATTTAGAGGTTGCTTTAATTATATCAGTTACTTGTACTTCTCTCCATTTACAAGCTGACACTATGTTTGTAATGTTTTGTTGAAAATTTCTGCCAGATATGGGGTGAGAAATAGGTGTATGTGTTGAATTGGAATTCTGGTTGCTATGGGTTGGAAGGCTAAGATTGGCAGAGTTGACAAAAAAGTGATTGAAATCATCAGCAGTGAAGTTAGCAGCATTTGTGTTGTCTTTGTAGTTTATATCCATACCTAGCTCTGCTTTTATTACTTTCCATGCAGCCTTACATTTATTGTGTGATTTTTTAATGAAATCACCATTTGCCTTACACTTGGCTATTTTAATTTCAGATCTATATTTTCTTTTCAGGTTTTTGTAAGTTTCTTTATCTGCTGCTCCCTTTTTGACCTTATCGTGACAAGTAATTACCAATAGTCTCAGTTTTTGTATTTGGGGTGAAAACCACTTCTGTAAAGTTGAGTGGCTAGGTTTCCTAACATATTTGTTTTTTTGTTTTTTAACCAGTGGACAGCATGTGTGGAAGATTCCAGAAATGATTTTGAGGAATGTGCTGAAGGCTTCATCAACATTTCTGGAGGAATGTATAACAGTATTCCAATCTATAGACTTAAGTTCTTCTCTATACTTGCTAATATTTGTATCTGTAGATAGTCTGACACACTGAGTTTGTTCCTCGTCTTCTTTTGGTTTTTTAGTAATTAGTTTCACCCATATACCTCTATGGTCTGACAGGTAATCGACATTAAGTAAGCCTAGCTCAAAATCACATTTGTATACATTTGTTATTAGATTGTCAAGACAGGAGGAGTGCCTTGTAGGACTTTCATTAGCACAAAAGAGATTATAGGATCTTAACATATTTACTAAATTAACATTTCTGGCTGTCATTTTCCTAATGTCTATGTTTAGATCCCCAAAGATTAAAATCTTGTATTTAGTATATTTTTGTATACTGATCACAAGTTTTTCTAAACGTTCTATAAATTGTTCTACATTACTTTCAGGAGTGTGATATAAAGACACAGTTATGAGCTGTATACTAGGTATAATAAAAGCAGCTGCTTCAAAAACACCTTTAGTGCGTAGGTCACTAACTTCAAGAACAGAAAACTTTAGGTCTAGATCATTGCTAATATATATGGATGAACCCCCATAGGATTCACTGGGTCTGCAGAAGTATGTAGCTAATCTGAAACCTGATGGTACATACAGTTTTGTATCCTCTTCCTTTAACCAATGTTCGTTTATACATAAAATCATTCTTTTGTTACTTTTTAATAGTATACCAAGCTCATCAGTTTTATTTTTCAGAGACCTGACATTTAAGTGCAGAAATAAGATAGAGTTACTGTCACAGGAGGGGAGGAGTACAGTATTATGGGGCAATGGAGAACATTTAATTGTTTTTTCAGCCCTGGAATCTACGTTAGGTGGTGGTTGGACTTCCTTGGGATAAACCATAAAAAATCTTCATTTCTCTTAGGTAATTTTTTGGGTCTGTTTGAAACACGGTTGGAAGTTTGTTTCACTTTACTGTCCACAAGTTTTATAGGAACATGTTTTCCCAAATCATTTGGTATCACTTCATCATGAGACAAAGATGATACTTTACTTACTGTGACTGGTCTATTCTTTTCTGCTACTCTTGAAGATGATGGAGGAGGAGCTTGTACTGTTTCTGCTGTTGGTGAAATTGGTTTAGTTGCTGCTGGAGGAAGAGTTGTTTCTGCTATTACTGGTAAAGGAGTTGGTTCTACTACTGCTGGTGTGGGAGATGGTGCTGCTGCTATAGGAACTAGTTCTACTGCTGGAGGAGTTGCTTCTGCTGTTGCTGATGGTGTTTCTTCTGCTATTTCTGGTGAAGTAGTTTGTGCTGTTACTGCTGGTGAGGGAGATGGTGTTACTGCTGTAGGAGCTTGTTCTAATGCTGGAGGAGTTACTTCTGCTGTTACTGAACGTGGTTCTTCTGACGCTGCTGTTGATTCTACTTCTGTTAGTATTGCTTCTTTAGGTACTTCTGCTGCATTTTCTGTTACTGTATCTAATTCTGCATTAGTCACTCCTAGAGATACTTTCTGTGATGATGATACAGGTACCACTGATGATGTTGTTGGTAAGTATTGCAGTCTCTGAATAATTTCCATTAGCTTTAATGTAACAAGTTGCTTTCCAAGGCCATTTAAGTGCAGCCCGTGAGTAGTGTGGAATCTGCGTCCAATGGTATTAATATTAACAACAGAAACATTTCTATATTGTTTGCATATACTGGAAAAAAGTTCATTGGCGGCACTAATTTCCTTGTTTACACACGACCAGGACATCAAGTCATACCTTTGTGGTATATTTACGAGGATAACATTTTGTATTTTTGTGAAATAGGGGAGAGAGTGTCATGGGTATGATATGAAGAGTCCAGGGAAAAAAGGATGAGGGTCCTCTTTTTATGAAAAATGAGCTTTCAGTGACTTTGTGTAGTTTAACCTCAACAGAATATATTGAACTACTCCTAGAAGGCTAAAAACATGAATGCCTATGGATACACAGCCAACAAAAATATGTGGTTTAGGCAAGAAAGATGAGGGTGCCATTGTGTGTGAGCTACAAGAATTTGTGTCCACTTAGTTGACTGTGCTGACTGCAGTGTGCTCTGCTGTCAGTTCACCCAGCTGTTGGTGGTTTAATGTTGTGTTAACTGTAGAGGCATGTTACTCCAGTGTTGGTTTATTGGTTGTTGTCCCTTGTTTGGCCTATAACATATTAATGAAAATGTGTGAAAATGAAGGGGATACAACC